>NC_056751.1:491979272-492026772 GCF_019279795.1 Protopterus annectens
CATGATGGGGGGTCTGTAGCAAGCTACAATTTGGATTGCGGTCTTGCCCAGAGTAAGTTGCACTCGGATAATCTCGGATGCATTATGCTGTGCAACTAGCCTGGAGGTGTAGATATCCTTAATGAATATGGACATGCCTCCACCTTTAGTGCTTCATTCTGGGTTAGGTGGCCGAAAGGTGTGGTATGAATTGTAGCCTGGTAATGCAGGGGTGCTCTCTGGAGCTTTGAACCAGGTCTCTGTCACTGCACAGATGTCAATGTTCTCCATTTTAAGGAGTGCCTCGAGTGAGTGCATTTTGAGGTTTAGACTTCTAGCATTGAGTAGCATTACCCTCAGATTTTGCTTGCCTGTACCTGTTATGGTGGTGAATTTGTCATTTTAACCTTGCCTAAAAAAGGCACTATAGGGGTGGCAAGAGCCTTAGCCAGTATCTGGAATCCTAAGGGCGACAGGTGCAAGCCATCTCTGGCAAAGCATCATGGTCTGTCGATCATGTCGTCCCAGGCAGACAAATACTGGATCCCCTTAGAATGACACCAGAAGCTTAGCCAATTGTTGAAGTCAATCATTTTGTCCTTGTACTGTGATATCACTCTGGGTGATGGCAGGATGCTACTCAGGGTTAGGGCAATACCTGCCTGAGATACAAGATCGGAGAGCTCCTCCGTGTCTCTTTTCATGTAGTCTAAGGAGTTACATCTCAGGTCATTCACACCAACATGGACAATGACAGTGTCATATTTGTACTTATTGTGGAGTGACCTGAGTGCATGTATTATGTGGCAGGTCCTGGCACCTGACAGGCAGCTGACAGTAACTTTCTCCTTGTTTAGTCTAGTGAGTGGAACATCAGTGTGCCTGACTATAGAGTCACCTATGACTAGAGTGTTGGGTACGTTGTTATGCCTTATGGGCTGTGGTTGAGTGGCACACTGAGTTTGTGGGCTATGTGTCATTTGGGTTGTGTTGGGGGGTGGAGTTTGCTTGCATTTATGCTTTGGATGTCCCTGATGTTTGGGCAGGTTTTTATTGAGAGCCTCCGTGAATGTAGGTGTGTGTTTTGTGTTTCTATGTGTGTGTTTTGGTGGTGTAGGTTTTGAGGGACTATGTGATGAGTGTGGTGTGGTGCAAGTGTTTACCTTCTCCTCTTGACTGTCTAGTCCAGTCTTAGGTGAAGAGAGCTTTGCTTCCAGTTTGGCTATATAAGTGCATCTCTCACAGGTTGCAGTGTTGGGTGGTAGGAGGAGAGGGTTGTCTGTGTACATGAGGCAACTGATGCATTGCCCCAAGATGCCCAGATTCATCAGGTAGACAGGAGAAATCACTGGGAGCTGACTCTTAGACATGCCTGGATAGGTGCTTATTTATTAAGTGCTAAAAATTGCTTTCCTCTAGACAAGTGAGGAATGTTGAGTGCTGTAGTAATTTGCAGCTTAAGTAGTGCTTACAATGAGTTCTGAACAAGTGCTGAGTTCAAAGAAACAGATTTGAGTGCTGAAACTTGAAAACTGGCTAGTTATAAGAAACAAAACTAAGCTAGAAAGCTTCCATCCAACACAGAAGGACTTGGGGGCTCAGAAGCCTACAAACAGTCTAGACCACTTAACAGGAAAGGCAGGAAACAAGCTTACATTTTTTTTGTTCTCTTTCCCAGATGCTCTCTTTGTACACAGTAGGAGTGCAGAATATGATCTCACTGCACTCAGTTGAGTGAGCAAATGAAACGGGACCAGAAGGAGTATCCAAACACAAATTTACAAGAGGGGCGGGCAGTTTCAAAGCCACTAAGATTTAACACCAAAACAAAACAGGGAGGGTGGTTGGGAAACTAACTGAAGATCAGAGTCAAAACTTCCACTTGAGTTAATATTCATGCAACACAATTAAATCAATTTAAATACTGTATTATTTGAAAAAAGTGCAGATAAAAGGTACTTAAATTCTCTTATACATCCAGTTGAATAGAGCTAGATCTTAGCCGACCAAAGCTGAGGTTTTTAAGGTTTTATATTCAGATATATGTATATGTTTTTATATATTGATAAGAATTTTTTATGTACATACTGAGTACTTTATAATAACATATGTTACTTTAACTCCAACTTCCTTGCCATCCTCAACCATCATGCCCCAACCAGACTAGTTAGAACTAAATCCAAACATGCTCCTTGGCTTACTAAGGAAACCAAACATAGAATCAATGTAAGAAACAAAAATTGGGCAAAATGGAGAAAAACAAAAAACCCTATAGACCAACAAACATTTAGACAACTAAGAAAGCTATAATAACTGACAAAAAAAACTACTACCTCCAATCCCAACAAGCCCATACAAATAAATCACAGAAATTTTGGCCTAGTATTAACCAACTACTCCACCCAGGACAATCCACTACTCCAAATCCTCTAAATTTAGAACACAAAACACCAATAATCATAGCCAATGACTTTAACAACTTTTTTACAGATGCTATACAAACATTAGCCAGTCAACTATCTCCTAACAACTTCACTCTACCTTCCAAACAACCAACCTTACCCCATACTTTTCATTTACAACCTGTCCCAACATCATATATTCTAACCCTTCTACAAAAACTAAAACCCTGCTCCCCCTCAGCAGACCAACTACCTGCTGAATTCTTACAACAATCAGCCAAAGCTATTGCCTATCCAATTTCTATCCTAATCAACAGGACTATTTCTGAAAGTTTTATTCCCAGTTTATGGAAAATATCCCATATAATCCCTCTTCACAAAGGAGGACAATCCACAGACCTCTCCAACTAGCGCCCCATTGCCCTTCTCTCACCTCTGGCAAAGATCATGGAAAAATGCATCCACAAACAATTACTTGATCATCTAATGCATAATTACCTACTAGCCAATTGTCAACATGGTTTTAGACCCTCACATAGCACTACAACTGCCCTTCTTTCCTTCACAGACTGTATTAACAATAACCGCAACCTTAACAAACTCTCTTCTGCCCTTTTCATTGACCTGTCTAAAGCATTTGACATGGTAAATCACCAAATTCTCATCACAATACTAAAATCCCTGTCACTAGATACATCCTCTATTAAGTGGTTCCAGTCCTATCTGGATAAAAGACAACAGGCCGTACTATGGCACAAGTCTCTATCTACTCATCTCCCTGTCAACCTCGGAGTCCCCAAGGGTTCTATCCTTGGGCCTCTACTTTTTCCATATTCATCAACGATCTTCACCTTGCCATCCCCCAAGCTACATGCATACAATATGCAGATGACTCTACACTCATTTGCTCAGCCCCCTCCTCTTCTGAACTACTCTATCTGACCCAACAAGTATTCAATACAGTTGAGCAATGGTTCACACATAGATGCCTTCTCCTAAACCCCAAAAAGACTAAACTCCTCCTCTTCTCTCCTACCAAGAAATCCCTCCACTGGATTTCTCAATAAACTCTATCAATAATACCATTATATCTCCAGACCCATCCACAAAACTATTAGGGGTCACCATTGACAATAATCTGAACTTTGACACCCATATTAACAATACTATAAAAACAGTCAATAAAAAGCTAGGCTCTCTATAGGATAAAATCCTTTCTCCTACCTTCAGCTCGAACCACAATAGCACACACTCATCTAATCTCTTCTCTACTCTATGCGTCACCCATTTTTACTAACCTTTCAAAAAATAATCTCAACAAATTGGAAATGTCCTACAATAATATAGCTAGATTTGCAACTGGTAATCCTTTTAGAACCCATCACTGCCTTAATTTAAAACAGCTAAGTTGGCTTGAACTTCAAAATCTAATTAAATTCCATCAGCTAACTATAGCCCATAACACTCTTTACAAACCTTCTAAAACACCTATTCTCTCGACACTAATCACCCCCTATAAAAACTTAGCATCCTTAAGGTCTTCTCAGAAACTTCTAGTACATACCACTAAAACATATAACAAAGCTGGTGACTCTCTTTTCTCTAATATAGTTGGGAAAGCCTGGAACCTCCTTCCAAATGAACTCTCCATACTTTCCTCATTATCTTCTTTCAAAAACAAATTGAAAGTATACCTGAAAACACATTGCTTATGTCAATGCACTAAACCTGACTAGTCAAAGTGTCTCTATATACTCTACTCTGTCTAACCCATCTACTCATTAAGCAACTCTATTTCCTTTTTAAACTATGTTGCATATGTCTCTTGACTACTCTGATTGTATCTACATCCCTTTATTATTCTTGTATCATGCACTGTACATTTTACTGTGATAACCTGTTTATGCATACTGTTAACACTTCATATTTGCTCATGTATCCTTATATTTTATTGTATTGATTTTTTTTTTGTCCTAACTTGGAGCTTAACTCCCCGGGCCTCTACTGAAAATGGACATGTATCCAGTTAGACTAGCCCGGTTAACAAATGTAAAATAAAATAAATAAATAAATAAATAATCTTTATATATATGAATGTATAGATTTACTTTTATATATATATATATATATATATATATATATATATATATATATATATATATTTATCAAATATATGTGAATATTTTATATGTATATATCTCTACATATATTACTTATTAAATGTTTCCATATATATATGGGTCTAGGACTATTTACTGAAAGCACATTTCACTGAAACTCAAATGACTGTGCAGAAATCACTGAAAGCTCAATTCACTGAAAACACAATTCACTGAAACACATTTCACTGAAAGTTGTATATGGCCTTTTCCCCACTGTAGTGCAACCCCATATTGGGGGGGTGTGGGGTGTGGGGTGTAACTCCCACATAGTTTGGATATATATTATACACAAAGCACAAAAATAAAGCCAAAATCAAACAAAGGTCCATGTAAGAGCCAAAGTAAAATTCAAACGAGTAAGCGCTCTTAAAACTTATTCCAGACCTTTAACTAAAACTAAAACCTTAAACATTTCTTTAAAAAGATCACTAAAATCAGAATAGAAACTATGAACAAATGTTAACTTCAATTAAAATATGGTCCAATTAAACTAATGTTTTAAAATAAGTGAAAGTTCGATAAATTCAAAGTATGAACTAGATAGTTCATAATAAAGATAAACATACATAAGTAACATATAAGTTATACATAAATATAAACACATAACACAATCAGTATATACTAACGAGATATGTCTTAATATTATATTATTTTTTAGTAGTCATTATACTATCTCAAAACTGTATTGAACTTTCATACTTCAAAAAAGCCCACTTCAGACTTGGTCAGGTCTAAACAAAGCAACAGCATGTACATTTACAAGAAGTTTAGGTATTTAGGTATTTTTCACTGGATCATCAGAACGTAATACCCAGACGTAAAAGAGTTAATATCGAGAGAAGATTAAAGCTTGTATCACATTTACAGCACAAGAACTTATCCTGCTGCAGCTGATTCTCTTGAATGAAAAATGTAAATGTAGAAGCGCTACAAGCAAAACTCACGCACTTATAGCTGCTCATTAAAATATAAAAAATATCTATTTAAAAAAGTCGATTAGCTTTAATATAATAAACGATGACGAGCATATATCAATAGCTGTCCACTGCTCATGTCCGTAGTCCCTTCAGTCAGCATTCATTTTACTTCACAGTTGGGTGTAGTGTTAAAAATTATAATACGTCCTGTGGTAGGGTGCTGATATATATTATGTTCAGAAAACAGTCATTTATTGGAATTGCAAGTATCCATGTATATAGTTCAAAATATTTAAAATAGGTGGGGGCTATGCCCCCCACACACCCCTTACTGTATATACTAACTCCAGGGTCACACTACAGTGGGGAAAAGGCCATATATAACTTTCAGTGAAATGTGTTTCAATGAATTGTGTTTTCAGTGAATTGAGCTTTCAGTGAATTGTGCACAGTCAAATGTGTTTCAGTGAAATGTACTTTCAGTGAACAGTCCTAAACCCATATATATATATATATATATATATATATATATATATATATATATATATATATATATATATATAGATATAGATAGATAGATATACATGCATCTCCATACACATATACATTTATATCTATGTACAACACACGACTAATGTTAATAAACCTTTTCCCTACTGTTGAATTACTCTGCTGCATGATATGTTTGAAAACACATCAGACATACCGACAGCTCAGATGGCTTAGTGGTAAATTGCTGTAGCTATGGTGTGCAGGGTCCTGGCTTCAAACCTTGCAAGGGCTGACTATTTTGTTGCTGGCCAGAACAAGGGCTGTTGGATGCAGAGTGATTAAGCCACTTTTAAGCATTTGTAAGCGGGTTTGCTCAGGTCTGCATGGTGGTACGCAATGCTAACTTCCAGTTAACTATGCTGACAGCCAGTTAGCCTTAAAAGTGCTTAAACTGTGTAGGCATTGCTTAGCACCATGTAAACAGGTTTACTCCCACTTACTACTGCTTACTCCCATTTACCCCCATGCTAATTTCTTTATATGAAAAGAAAAATGGGGTGATAGGAAATTGGTGAAAAGGGGGGCACGAAGAGGAAAAACAATATGAATGCTAGGGATGTGCAGGATGGGTGTAGGGAAGGTCCATAGCTGTCCATTTCTTCTATGGCAACATCTGTGCATATATACTGAATTTGGAGGTACATTTGGACACTCAAACCCCTGGGAGAGGGGTTAGGGCAATAATAATGTGTTGTGAAATCTATTATACCAGATTACGTGTGTCCAGTGGACACGTGTGTGAAATGAACAGCTATGTTGGGGCAACATTTTTTTTTGGGAAAAGATTGCCTTTTCTTTTTTTTTTATTTTTAATTTTTTTTTTTAAGATGAGAGTGGGATGTTGGGGAAGGATAGTATGTATATTTGGGGAGGTAGGTTAGGTAGGAAGACAGACAAGACAGCATACAGGTGCGGTATATGACACATGTGGGTGGTAAACACCTTGGACAGGGAGGGGTGTTTGGTAACCGGTAGCCCACAAGCCCCCAAATGGATACAGTGGGACTGAGGTCCCCACTCATGGGCAGTCACCACTGCACCTTCACAGCCCCGAGGGTGGCTGTGCTGGGGTCTAAGCAGGAGAGGCAGGCTGACCCTGTAATTGTGCCATGCGGCCCTCAAGCTGGTGTAGCAGATCTCTCAATTTCTTGCAGAGTTCGCTACGTACCAGACCCTGGACCTGGCTTCGGGTGACAGGATCCTGTCCGCACCCGCACCCAGGGAGGGTGAGCCCCATCCCCTGAGGCTGTACCACCCAAAGGTGGTGCAGGACCAGCAGACAAGGACATCCTGGGGAGGGTCCCAGTCATGCTGGGGCCTGTTGCCACAGCCAGATGAGGCAGGAGTGGCGGATCCACTGGGATCAGCCTTCCCAGATGTGCTATGGTGTTGTAATTTTAGAACATATGTTGTTTAGTAATGGTAAACACATTCCAGGATTAGTTTTGACAGCATCCATGAGTTTTCCCATTAATAAAAAACAACACATTTGGAACATTTGCATAGCAAATAGAACACATGCATATATGGAACCACAGTGGGCATTACACCGGCATGCAGGTTACATTGATAGCAACAGGCCACCAATGATAGTATTTGAACAGGGAACATTAATTGGAATACATTTCAACATTTGTAGATCCCAACAGGAAGTTCTGGGGAAAACATACCCATTCATTTATGTGTTTAGATTATTGGTGAAGATAAGGTGGTGGGGGAGAGATGTCAATTAACAAATGTAGATTCTTTCAGTGGTCACAGCTTTAATGATCATTGCTCTAATCATTACTCTACAGGTATTATTACAACAACCTATGGCCTTGGTTTGGGCAGTGGTATGTCTGTACACAGTGTATAATTACAGCCTTCTTATAGCTACTTTATACCTTCCCTTACCTGGAAGACCTGTGGAGGGAATTTATGTTGACACTACCTGACTGTTTCTATACTTATGCTCAAAATCCTAGTTGAAATTATGCATACAGCTTACTACCATTCCTGGGATTCGAACCATAGCTGTTTCTGCTAAAAATACAACAAGTTTGTTTCATCAGAACAAGCTATTGAGAAACTGCTCTCTCTTCCTTGAATGTTTTCTGTCTAATTCTCTCTTGGTTGTAAAATCTGACCTTGTGATTACAACGTTCTTTTATATGCATTCCTATACATACCTTTTGACATAGCACAGTGTGGGAAACTGTGGTTAACACAACATTACTATTCTGATATCAGATCTTGGTGCATGAAACTTTCAGGGCATACAATACTAGAGTGAACACAGCAACTGGCATCCCACCTAAGTACCATGTTCAGTCATAGCCTCACCTCAGGCTTTGTGCCTGCTGAATGGCACACAGCAGCGGTTATCCCACTCCACAACGGGGGAGCCACCACAGATCCTGGGAGCTACCACTCCATTAGCCTGATGAGCCTGGTCTGCAAGGCTATGGAACGTATCATTGTGGAGCTTATAAACAAAGACATGGGTAATCTCCAAACTCTGGACCCCACCCAGTTCGGGTTTGTAAAAGGCAGATTATATCTCCTAAACCTGATAGACTTCTTTGAAGCAGTCACCAAAGCTGTAGACAAGGGTAAGGTGGTTCACACAGCCTATCTAGATCTTAACAAGGCTTTCAACACCATCCCCCACTCTGGAATTATAGATAAACTCACTAAACTAGGTATAAATCCCTATGTCACAAGATGGGTTGCCAACTGGCTCACTGACAGAACCCACACTGTGAAAGTAGCAGACTCCAAATCCGACTTCAGACCAGTGACAAGTGGAGTACCACAGGGTTCAGTCCTGGGCCCTCTCTTGTTTGGTATCTACTTCTCTGAAGTACAGGCTAACACAGAAGGTCTTTGACTAACGAAGTTCACAGATGACTGCAAACTAGGAGCCATAATCAAAACTCCTAACAATGTGGACATCCTACAAAAGGGCCTCACTGAGACAGATGCCTGGTGTCAAAGCCATGGCCTCAAGTTCAATGCCAAAAAGTGCATTGTCATCCCCTTTGGCAAAAACTCTGTACCCATGAATTACAACATAGGCGGTAGTATACTTAACACCGAAAGTGTGATAAGAGACCTTGGAACACAGCTGGACGGTAGTCTCTCCTTTGATAATCACATCACCACAGTAGTCAGAAAATCCTTCTACATGGAACACCTCATCACAAAAGGTTTCTCATCCAGAAAAAAAGAGGTCATTGTTCCCCCCTACTCATCACTCATTAGACCCATTATAGAGTACAATGCCCCTTTTGGTATGTACCTCATAAGACATCTACAACAACTGGAAAGGCCGCAGAAATACCTCACAAAGTGGATTACTAGCCTCAAACAGATGCCCTACGCAGACCGTCTCAAAAAACTCCAGCTTTACTCTGTCGCACATCGCCTACTCAGAGGTGATCTCTGCCTAACATACAAAGCTATGTCAAACCCAGAGCTGTTGGACATGCTCCACTTAAAGAAATCCCAATCCCTCAGAGCTACATGCTCTAGGGACCTAAACCTTGTCACCATAATAAACAGAACATACCGGAGGGATATATTCCTGTCCCAGAGACTTCCCATACTCTGGAATAAGCTACCTATCTATATCAAACAAAGCTCCTTAGCACTCTTCAAGAAAAATTTGATGATTGGATGGGAAATAGGAAATTCACCCCGGGGATCACCTCTGTGGCTCTGCTCGACAGTGGCACAGGAAAATAATTTTCTTGGGTGGCAAAAGCCAGGGTACCTTTTTGGCTGGGCTTGTATAGGCCCCAGGGCCGATAGCCTATTACCTACCAATGAATCTATGAACCTATGAATAAGTCCTGGGTTTTCACTTTTATTGACAAGTGATTACACTTTCATTGATATATAACCTGTATGTCACTATTACTCTCCTACTGGCTTCTTCAGTCATTAAAAAACATATCAGTTTTTAAATACTGCTAGGTGACATTCTACTACTTTTTATTTATTTGCCCTACGTAATGCCAGCTAGATTGTTACTCACTAGCCTCACAATGCAGCCTTTGCAGCCTGCTGGCATGTGCTTCCAAGTTCACAGCCCTCTCATCTGCAGCTGTACAGGAGATAAGGAAAAATATTTATGCACACCTATCCATCACATACACAGGCTGGACTTTGGATAACACTTATTTTGACTAATACTTACACACAGCTGGAGCATTCCCTGCCTGGCCATCTTGGACCCACTGGTCCAAGAGGTCCCTCTTCCTCTGCTTCAAGTCGGCAAAGTGGTGCCGGACCTGCTCACCAGTCCGAGGGATGCCAGTGGCAGGGGTGAGATCTCGGGCAAGATGTTCCCAGGACTCCACTTTGTATTGGGAGCCCTGGTACTGGTCCTGCTGCAGTCACCCTTCATGGACTTTAATGAGGAGTCTGACCATGACCCTGGACTTCTGAATGCCCCGATGCTGCTCCCAAAAGTGCACACCTTCACCTACACCAGCCATAGTGCCTACAGTGGGGAACTACAACTGGTTATGAACTATATTCCCACCTGTGTGGTTTAAATAGGGCTAATTTCCCATCCTTTACCGTGATTGGACAGTTGTGAAACTGCTGAGCTAAGCTAAGCACCGGGCAAACCTGCTTAGCAAAGATAACCATTGCTTAAAGGGGTTGATGCTAAGCCCTGCTTACCTATGCACAAATCCATTTAGCTATGCTAAATCTTGATTAAACTTTAAATTTCACTGACACCTAACATTTGGGGCTGCTACACTACCCTGGTTAACATATACATAATAATATTCACTACCTATTTATGAA
Source organism: Protopterus annectens (assembly GCF_019279795.1). Classification (NCBI taxonomy): domain Eukaryota; kingdom Metazoa; phylum Chordata; order Ceratodontiformes; family Protopteridae; genus Protopterus; species Protopterus annectens. Next base: position 491,990,088 of record NC_056751.1, read on the forward strand.
AAATACATTTTAGTTGTGTTTCACATAGAGTGCTGTGGGGCACGAACCGTGACTCACTGCATGCTAGAGCAATGCTCTAACCAATAGGCTATTCCAGTTTCACTATTTGTAGTGTGTATATTTATATTTAGCTTCTTTTGATGTTTGAACTCTGCTATGCATAGCTGCCCGACTGGCACACCTGCTCAGCTATGGTTAAACTTTATTGGTTTAATAAAAAAAAAAGATTTTGACGATTTAAATGAAATGTAACTTTTTCTCATTTTAGGAGTATGCTTGCCATAACGGGGGAGCAAGGGCACAACACTAGGGACAATTTTAGCACTTTAAAAGTGTATGGGATAACGGGTTTTGTGTTTGCATGTATTTTGTGAGATGTTTGGGAACTCAGGCATGTCGGTGTTGTGTCTACTGTTATTTTACTTCTTCATTTAACATTTGTTGACCGGGTAAGTCTGACTAGGATGGGAAGCCTATTTTCAGCAGGGGCCTGGGGTGACACACTCCAGATGCATGTCTGTGGCATGCATTATGTGGATATACTGCACAATTGTGCAGTATGTCAGCAGACAACTGTGTTTTTGCTTTTCAAAGTGCCGTAACGGCACTTTCTGAGTGGAGGGGGTGTATTACATGTGCGAGCACTGCTGTAATACACCCCCTGCACTCGTTCACGGATCATGTCCTTGTAGGTATTATAGCAGCGTGCCTTAATGAATATGCAAGGCATGCTGCTGTGCTGCACAGACATAATACATTCCATGCAAGAATCGCTTACTCTTGCATGGAACTTTATTGGATCCCGGGGAAAGTGGTAAAATATTTGTGGAGTTCAGAAAAGAAAAAGTGGTAAAATAGGACCCATCATCAGTGTGATGATTGGGGAGAGATGGGTGAAGGCTGCCAGCCTAGTCAAATAGAATTTGATATATAATTCTGGCATTTGTAAATAAATGTAAAAATACAGGCATGTTTTCTTGAGAGTAAAAGAATACTGTGAAATGTGGAACTGCAAAATATGTGACAACATTGCACTCTACTGGCCCAGTGAAGCATGTTGTGACCCTTTCATGTTAAAATTCGGCTCCAGTGAGGCTGGATGAAGGTTTCATGCCCCATTGTTTTAAGGCTAACGTTTATGAACAAAATTTAGATGTGGAATGTGCTTTATTGCTCTGCTTTCTGTTAGAGTATACATGTGAAATGACTTATATTGTTGTAAGTTTCTGAGCAGGCGTTAGATTGCTAAATAATGCAGTTTGTGGCCTGAGAACTCCAGACTAAGTGTCAAAATGATATAATTTGGGAGGGCTTTAGAGACATGTTTGTTAGTAATGTTTAAATACTATTTCTCACAAGAGACTGTGAGCATTTTGATCTTGCTATCCAACTTATCAGCACTCTGCCTTATGCTCACATGTAAGTTTTAGCACTGTGATTTCTTGTAGGCATAGTTAAAGCTAGTAAAGATTACCTAGGTATTTTTCTTTGAAATCAGACCTGTCCTACTGTATTATTTTAGATATCTTTGTGGTGTAGTAGTTTTGTCTTGTGTTTTAATTATTTATTATTAAATATTTTTAAAACTTTCTACCTGTGGCTCGTTTATGTAGAGATAAATTATGCTTTAGAGTACATTATATATTATAGAGTTTACTGTCTAAGCCCTTCCAATAAGCCTAGACTGAATAGTCACATTATCATTGGATAATAATATTGCACAGTAATAATTGGACACCCTTTTAAGGGCCTTTTAGTTGCTGATATTATAACTGGGTGGTGGCAGGGATTACTACCGTATGGTCTGGGTAAAGGGGCACAGATGGAAAATCTGTGTCAGCCTTTCCCAGGAGTGTCTGTGAAGTTGTATAAATACTTATCTCAAAGTGTGTGTGTATTGTGTCAGCTTCTTGGGCAGGGACATGAAGCACTGGTTGGACAGAGAGGGTACTGGAGGTTTTAGTTTGCCCAGCTAGGCTGAGACCTGGACCCTATAGCTGTGCCAGTGGGGAGTCTTATTGGGAACCTGGTGAGTAAGGGAGCAACCAGCCCCAGACTGACTGTGATATCTGTGCACTTAAGAGAAATTGTACATTACTGTGTGTATTAGATATCCTTTCCTCTTTCCTATGAGACAACCTCCCTGGTACTAGTGGTGAGGATTGAGGCTCCTTGATTGCTGGGCCAGGGCACGGTCATCACAATAAGTGTCCTATGATGGTGTTGGTAAACCAAAACATTGCCAGATGTAGCATTACAGCAGCCAGTGTTTAAACAAAATAGGAAGAACACAAAAATTGAACAGACATTGAAATGAATGACAACAATAGTCTGAGAATCTATAAATAAATAAGGATCCAAGATAATTGATGGCATTTTTGTAAGGTAGGTGCAGTGTGTTTGTTTGAAAATAAGTGTTTTTTTTCTTTAAATTAATGAAAGCAATTAGTACTTTTTAAAGTTTGCCAGTATTTCCTATCAGACAAGCACAATTTACCAGGGAATTTTCTGCACTTTTCCACCAATGCTTTGTAATGAGGGAATGGAATCACTGTCTTATAATGCAAGAATTAAAGCCATTAAGGTTATATTCCCATTTTAACTGATATATATATATATATATATATATATATATATAAGGGTTCATATATAAATGTTCATGGAGAAATATTAAAATATTAACAGTCTTTTTATATGGCAGTAGCTCAGTTCTTTAGGGTATTCCATCTCTATTTAGTTAGTATTCATGTGCATGACAATCAACTAATGTTCATAAACACAACCTTTAGCAATACAAATCCATACCCACAGAAATATGCATACCTCAGTTAGCAGCTCCCACATGCCTGCTAGATCAACTCCTTAAGTCTATATTATAACATCGAAGTCTTAAAACTTCGAATGTTATAATACTGAACTCTATGCACCAAACGCTGAAAATAGCGAAGCTGCAGAATATCGAATACTTTCCTAGGGAAAGTATTCGATGGGCCGTTTCTGCAGTTTCACTGTTTCCTCGACTGTGGAGTGAAGGTTACAGACCGGGTTAAGGTAAGTGTGTGAATGAAGGTGAGTGTGCAATAGGGACCTTAAGGTTAGGGATCGGGTAAGGTGAGTGTGTGATAGGGACTTTAGGGTTAGGGAGCGGGTAAGGTGAGTGTGCGATAGTTAGGGACCTTAGGGTTAGGGAGCGGGTAAGGTGAGTGTGCGGTAGTTACAGACCTTAGGGTTAGGGTTGGGTTAAGGTAAGTGGATAGCTAGTAGTGTATATATGGTTTTGTGAAGTGTATGTGTGTGGATTATTTATTTTGGTGTGCTTGTGTTGTGTGTATGTTTGTCGAAACTATTCTGAGTGTTCAATTTCATGGTCTTTCAATCACATGGGTTCCATATTAAAACTTTTGAAGTTTTAAGACTTCGATGTTATAATATAGACCCCAACTCCTTTACCCACATGTTGTTTACTCAAGGCTTAAACGTATAGGGAATTACATAGTCTGTATCCCACACTTCAGTCTGCATGAATGTTCCCCTGACAATTGACAGCTGTTTGCATAATCTGCTGCTAAACTTGAAACCATGGACGATATCTACTTGGTTTATTGGGATATTGTTAACTAATCTGTCTTATTCTGTACTTACATAATGTTCACATCACATAATCATTCCTGATAAGGTTTTGGCCAATGCATTTTTATTTACTAGGTTAATGGTCACATTTTATTAAATGTTTTTGAATTTTTATATAGTAATCTTCATGATCTTTAATATTACATAATAAATACCGGGTTTAACAGTAACATGCTAAGGAATTTTGCATATATTCCTATTTTGGGAGTTTCATGCTCATAGGAGCAGAAGAAGAAATATATGCTATTGCAGACGTACCCTTGAAACTATCAACTACTGTATGATTTCTCATATAGCCCTCCACTTAGCAATCCACTCCCTGCACAACATCATATTTTCTTAGTACACAAACTCCTCTGCCCAAAAGAGGCAGCATCCTGTTTAGATACATCTCTCAAGTCCTGTAAGGTAAGATCCATGAGCTGTACCTTTCTCAGCACTGCTTGTAATCATTCCCAGTTCCATTTCAAAATAAGGTTTAACACTTTTTGAAAGCTACAACTCTGAGCTGGCTTATTGTCACTACTTGGGGCTTAGAAAGTCCAATAGCTTTGAGAACTTCAGCTTAAGAGTCATGCTTACTGCTACTGTTTAGCTTTTGTCTACAAATAACCAAATGGCCAGACTCTTTTGGACGTGAGGTTTCTGGAGAAATCTCCACTAAATTTCCCCTTATGCTTGTCTCCATGGTTAGTTGAGTCTAACAACATATTCACAAGCTACTGCATGATCAAAATCATTTCCTGTTAAAATCTCTGCTGAGATATCAACAAATATGACTACTTGCTTTTTTTTGTGCTCCTCTTCCCAGTTAAAGGGCACTCTGTCTGAGGGTACATGAAAATGTGCTTTTCCTACCTGAAAGAGACTGGAAAGGGAATAAATGCTCCTCCCTACATATACAATTTACAGTAGTGATGTCTAATGTGGCATTCCTCTTAGCGATGTTTTTTCCTACCACAAAGAAAAGTTATAGATCTTTATGGCAATCTGTAGCTGTTGCAGTTTCAAGACAACTAATCACTGCTGTCATGCTACCCCTGTGAGTTCTGTTGTTTTACTTTTCTATGCTGTGTATGCGGGTATTTAAACTATGTGCATCACACTTGGCTAAAATGGAAACACTTAACTTCAGACCTTGACATGGCTTGTACCTTTACCTGTACGGCCTACCATAATGTTTTTGAAAGTACGATGGGTTTCGTTATATGCATGTGTGGTGCTAGATGCAGTTGTACCCTGCTGGCCAGAAAATGGCACATTCCCATTCTGTCAATAAGAATATTATAAGCTTAGGCAAAGTACTGGGTTTTACTGCTTTATCATAACATGTCCCAATATTCCAAAGTTAGTAACTCCACACATACATGCCCTCCTTGTGGTCGCGTGGGTTTCCTCTGGGTGCTCCGATTTCCTTCCACATCCCAAAGACATGCTGTAGGTGGATTGGACACCCTAAATTGGCCCTAGGTGTGAGTGTGTGCATGTGTGTGCCTTCTGTGGAAGGTTGGATGCTGGGCTGGCAATTCAACACTGTAAAACTCCACTGCCAGTCATGAGCAGACAGGTGATCCGCTGTGGTGACCCCTAACTGGGAAAAGCCGAAAGAAGAAGAAGAAGAAGTAACTCCACACATAGTTATCTTTCTGTTTGAGAACTTAGCCCTACAATGAAACCGCTGACACTGTTTTCTTGTTTTCTTCTATGATATCAAATCGAAATATATGAGTAAGTTTAAAGAATTAACTCAATGCATCCTTTAATTTACTGTAACAGAAACAATCAACATCACTTAACTAACTCCCGGCATTCCTAACTTGCCTGTGTGCAGAATGATTAAACAATTTCACCTATTGTCCTTTTTCTACTTGGTGCTGATTAGACACATATTTAAATTTTCAAATACATTTGGAAAGACATGCCCTTCTATATACTGAGGAAAAAATGTACCATTGACCTTAACTTACCAGGTGGACGTTCTTCCCTGCTATTCATATTTTCTTAGGCTGAAAGTTTTCTCTTTCTTCTTATTTGTTTTCCTCTTTGTATATTTGGCATCTCCCTGTTTTAATTTTCTTTGCATCTCAAGCTGTTTCATTCTATCAACTGTTTTGTTGTTTAAGCTGCTATCACTATTCACTTGAAAGAAAATTAATCTTTTCTCCTCTCCTAAATGCAGTACTAGAATTTATTTAACAAGCCAAGATATCCATCATGAGTTCATAAATCAGTGCTGTTATTGACTGCACATAATATTTGCACTTGCCAGTTATGCCCCCTGTTAACTTGCACTCAGGGCAGCCACCCCTTTACCCCACCTAGGAGTAGTTCTGCCTCAAATCATTTCACCTCTAGCTCTAGATTATACTGTGGAATATTGATTGCTGTTTTGATACATCATGACCTCCTAAAGCCTGTCACAGCCTGTTAGCAGAAACAGCAAACAAACTTCAACTGAACACACTGTAGTTACCAAACCATCCTTTTTCAGATCAATGTAGGAGAATCACTTTGATTTTTACCTTTTAACCAGTAGTGCAGCTGATATTTTGGCAATATTCCTCTATGCCTTTTTTACCTGATTCCTGTCTGGTGTAACTATAAAACAAGAAAAAAAACAACTTGTGAGCAAGTTTTACTTCTGTCTGTTTACATTATGACTACAGAGGGGCAACCCTTTGGGTGGTAAAACTGTTCACAGGCTTTAAAAGTCCAGTTCTTCATATCTACAACATTACAAAGCAATTTAATATCTGATGAATGAGATTATAGTCCACCCAGTGCAACCAATTTAATATGTGATAGAAGTATGGAGTAAGTTTTCAATAACTACACCATTGCCACATATTAATAAAGAAAAATATTGCCTTAATATACTGTGGCAAATGTGCAATGCTATCACTAGCATCTATCATATCCAAACGCAAACAAGCTTTACAATAAATAACACAGTAATGGTGGAGTACAGAATTGGATGCCCACAAATGCAATCATCTTAATCTTAGTCAAGTATTCTTTAATATAATCTTAACAGCACTAACTGAAACTTTTTAATATCATCTTGAGTTCACACACACACACACACACACACACACACACACACACACACACACACACACACACACACAGAGTTTTATGATAACTCATTGTCATGACTAAGATTTATCATGTGGACCTAAGGTTTCAGTTAATAAACTGTCCTAAAATAACCAGACTTTTTGCCATATTAAATTATTGAAGCTGTAGCAAAGTAGTTGGTTCCCAAAAGGTGAATGCCAGCAGTTTTTATAATAATCGTTAGATGTATGTATGTATATAAAAAAAAAATATATATATATATATATATATATATATATATATATATATATATATATATATATATGTATATATACACACACACATATATATACATATATATGTATATATACAGAGAGAGAGAGTTTGTAAGCTAGATTTGAAATAAGTGAAAAGAATTTCATATACACATATATGTTTGGTACTTGGGGTTTTCTATAGAAGGGATTGCCCAGTAGAAATAATAAATTCATAATGTCTTGTAAAAAATAAATAATAGCAATAACAAGTACATAAATAAATGAAAAAAATATAGCCAAGAAAATGTTATCTCTGCATTGCCAGAGGTCATTTAGCAAGCCAAGACTATTTCACATTCAGTGCAACCACCAAGCCTAACTGTAAAAATAAAAGGTTTCATATATGTGCAGTCACATTATTTCTTCTGCTTTACTTTCTCTTGCACCTTATTTGAAATGTTCAATGAAATGGTTCCAGGAAGTTGTGCAATATAAGTTTTGAATGTAGGGAAAACAGACTGAAAAGCCTTGAAATGTTAAAAGTGTAAATTATACAGTATATTAGTCTTGTTAAAGAAGGGTCTGTATATCCTTCATAGCAATAATGAAGGTACATTAGATAAAATGTGTTCCTTAAAAAGGTGCTTTGAAACACATAGGTACGCTGTGAAGTTTGTACACCAGATTTGAGATAAATGAAAGGAAATACACCATCAATATGGAAATATACAATCTACAGTAACTACTCAGAGGATATGGTGCTGTTATGGAATACACATAACATTCCAAAGGTGTATTACTCATAAATAAACAACAAAGTAAAACAGCCGTCAGAGATAATATACTTAAAATGTAGAGGGACTTTTACCTGCTATCAGACTATGTTTCTCTTTGCGTTAGAAAGACAAAAAACTTGATTAAATAACTGCTTAGATAAATAAAGTGGCATAAATTGTGTTTATATATTCTACAGAGGCAATATCAGAATATAGGATCTTCTTTTAATCAAAGAGTAAAGCTGACATTATAATCAATAACCCACTGTGGGATACCAGCTGGGACATTATTGTTTTATGGATTACACATGCTTTTTCCTTCATGTCTACCAGCTAAATGGATTGATCTTGAGAGTAAAGATTCTTCTCTGTAGCTTGAAGTTAAGATGCTCATTTTAATCTCAGTGCTAGCAGCATTTTTCTCACTACAAACAGCAGTTATGTTACTAAGTAAAAAGGCCAGTATTTCAGAGAGCTGAATCTCTTAATGATGTCCATATAGATTAAATAGTAAAGTTGAGCAAATACCTTTAGTGCTCCATTATGTACAGTGCTGCACGTCACCATGTACATTGGGCATAGTCTCTGAATCTTTAAAGATACGGAGTACAAGACCAATATTTGCAAGAGATGATTGGGAGACATTAAAGCCATTATATGTTGTTTCTTCCTTTAAGCTTGCAGTATAAAACATGACTTGTTTGCTAAAAGGATTCAGCTAGAAATGCTGTTATGAAGGGCATATAGCTCTGTGCAGAAGAGCTATTTTCTTGTTTCTAAAGAATATCTGCTCTTAAAATGAAGTTCATTTCACTGAGGAAGTGTTTTTCATTAGATATGTTCAGCAGTTTGTCCTTTTCATTTCAGTGCTCAAAGGTAACTGACAGCAGGCTGCAATACATGACACATATATCATTCCTTTATATGTTAAAGTACTTTTTTAAAGGAAAAAAAAAATAAAATAGTCTTAAAATTCTGTAACAGGCTGTATGTGGCTTTTTAGTCATTTGTCCAGATTTCATCTCTTTCTGTCCTGTGCAATGTATTGTCCTGAACTTACTATCATAATCAAACTCTCAACCTCTTAGTGCAAGAAATCTTGACAAAGCCCGACAAAATGGGGGGACAAAGGCCCAAAAAATGGGGAATATTTTAAATATTACTCTTATAAACTTAGAAAATTGCTGGAATAACAGGATTTCTTTTAACATACATTTTCTAAAGGATTTGAAGTCTAAAACTCAAATGAATGTCATTATTTAGTGACTTCATATCTCAGATCATCCCAGTGATTTGCCAAAAAACCACACATTTTATGAGGAACAAACCAAAAATACGAACCAAAAATCAGGACATTCTGTGAAAATCTGGACAGTTGAGAAGTATGAATTCATAATTATCATGGTTTTGTTTCCAAAATAACATGTGCATGGCAGCTTTCTTCTTCAATGTATGTAAATAAGGAAGTGAACATACCTTCACTTACATCTGATTGCAAAAATTAGGCCTTAACTACAACATAGATTCATGGGGCAAGTATAAATAGATGGAGCACATTATAAAAAGATGGCATACTGCAATGCAAACTTATATTGCCTCAATTAAATTTAGCCCCAACAATGTTGTTGGTGGTGGTGGAACAGAAAAATTACACACCAGCAAAGCAATTGCTCTGGAAAAATCCACTGTCTTAAATGGGTATTCTTGCATTCAGTGGCCACTCCGAAAGTCTACTTTATTATAGTATGTCTTGCTGGTGAATGAAATCCCAATTTTTTTGCATTATACAGTGTGTTGTGCCTGCCATCCTGATGTCTGTGTTATTTTACATTCTGCTGTTTGACTGGTTTTATATTACCTTTCCCTGGCTTCCAAGATCCTGTTGTCTGCAGTTTTATATTTTTCTTTACTTTATTCAAATAAATCCTGCACCCACCTGAAGAAGTATGCCACTGTAAAATATATGCACTCATGTACCACATATTTGTATCTGTTTCTCTTTTGTCTGTTGTTGTGTCACTTTGAAGTTATTTAAGTTAAAGAAGGGTGGAAAGAATGGAGAACCAAGCAATTTTCCGTAAGCCCACCTTCTCCAATACATATTTGCACTTCACAAGCTGGCATCCAAGGCACCAAAAGAAGGCAGTAGTAAAGGACCAGTTGGTGCATTTAGCCAGAATGGTTTCTAATATTGATAGGTTTTATGTAGAAGTGAACAATGTATGGGACATGTTTCACAAAAGAGGCTATCCTGATACTTTTTTAAATGAATATATATGAGAAGGTAACCACTAAGAGAACCAGTGGTGTTCATACTCCTATTTTAAGGGCAGACCATATTGAGGATGAAAATGGTCATGGTTCATCACAAACTGTATTGCATCAATATAAAAACTATAGCAATGGTTTTATTACAATGTTTATTGTGGATAGCTATTAAATATTTGAGTGTTTATGTAAGAACTAGGAATTACTTCTTAGTGATATTGAAGTAGCAGAAAAGGTGGGGAATAAACCAATTATGGTATATAAAAAAGGAAACTCTTTTATGAATTATTTAGAGAGGAACTGTGAATTTATCACACAGTAATATGTCAGGTACAAAAAAGTGTGGAGCATGTTCTATTTGTAAGTATGTTAACACTGCTAATAGCTTTACTATCAATGAACGTGTATTTTATCCAAAAGGAAGTTATTCATGTAATGCATCTAATATAGTGTATTTAGCACAGTATAATCAATGTAATGTATTTTGTGTAGGAAAGAGTTGTAGGAAATTTAAGAAGCGGATATATGAACATGTTCTTGATATTAGGAATAAAAAAACTACTAATGCCTTGTATAGGCATATAGAAAAGAATGCAACACATAGTTTTAATTTTTTAATTATTGAACAAGTTAAAAAGGATGCACAAGGGTGGATTATTGAGGAACATCTAGATAAAAAAGAATTGATGTGGCAAGTATTATTAAATGTTTGCAATTACCCTGGCATCAATGATTCTTGTTCTGTTACTGTATTACTAAAACTTAAATTTTATGGTATTAATTGATGGTTTCATTTTTATTGGCTTTTAGAGTTGCATGTGATCAGTTAAAGTGGGGTATATATGGATGTGTTTTTGTATTGAATAATTGTTCTGAAGAAGTTTTTTATGAAAGCGCTCAACCATTTAATAAAATTCATCCTTGGAAGATGTTACACTGGTTGTAGATATTATAAATATTTCACAGGGGAGGAGTGATGTTCTTTAAATACAAATCAATAAATAGACATGAATCAACCTAGATGACATGAAAAGTATGCAAAAAACCAAGGCATAGAAGTGATAACATTATTAAAAAAGGAAGTTTAAAAAATACTACCAGCTAACGCAGCAAAGGTAGTTACATGGCTAACAGCATCCCCAATGATAAACTTAAACGTCTCTGGGGATAACCTTGAAATGTTTCACCAGAAGTGGTTCTGCACTATTTGAAAGTTCTGCATGTATTGCAGCTAAACGGTTGCAATGTGTATAAGTGACAGAGAGCACAGTGATGCAATGCTTAGCTCTGCTGCCCCTCAGATCTTGGTTCTTCTGTTTGGCTACAATTCATTTTGTGCAAGGATTTTACATGTCCTCTCTGTGTAGCTTTTCCTGTGTATTTCACCTTTCTCCCACATCCCAAATACATGTCATTAAGAGAAACATTAATTAAATAAAATTCCTGTAGGTGTGCATACAGTTTGTCAGCATGTGTCTCTGTGCACCATAGATTGGACTGCCAGATTACTCATCTGCCTTATGCCCCTTGGTTTATAGGTTAAGTTCTAGCCTCCCTATGACAATAGAAGAGTCTAAGCAGATATCAGACAATGAATGTATGAATAAAGAAAGAAATGAATGTATGAATGACTCCATAAGTTATTACCAGAAATAATATGGATTAATAAAAATAGTATGTTTCAAAAGCTATTAGACACTCCAAACAGCAGTATGATTGTGCAAAATGACTCACTTGGAAATAATTGTGTTTAACTATAACATTTATAAAAGCAGATGCTTATTCTTAGCATAGTCTGCAATAATAGCCAAATTCAAACTAGGGTCACTTAACCACAAAATGAAATAGCTGAGTTTCTTACGTAGCCATAAACTGTTACCTCAAATTGTTTGAATTGTCAGCATTAAGACTGCAATTACTTTGCATTTCTAATTTGAGTAATTATACCATGTTTTTAATTATGTAACATGATTATGACCAAAAATGGACATTAACAATGAGACGTTCAAGTAATCAAAACTCAGTTAGTACTTTGTAGTGTGCTAGTACATTTACCATGTTTTCCAAAGTTTCAGCTTTCTTACTGACAATATAAACATTTCTCTTTTTCCCTCTAGATGGGATGAGAAGTTCTTCAACACAATTGAATAACTTCCCACTAAATTCATTGTGAAAAGAAGAATCAGATTTTTTTTCAGATGTCTATGGAAAGACATTGAGGAGTATTTATTATGCTTTAGTAAATGTATGAATCAGAACCTTCCAAACAGTACTTTTTTTTTTTTGGAGTTAACTCATTTCTTCCAATCAACTAAATGAACAAAGATTTCTTTCAGCCCACATGTTTGTTTTCTGAAATATATTAATACATCAATGTTGTGAAATCAAGATCATCTTTGTGGTATTGAGAGTTAAAGCCCAGGGTACTGTTCAGGTGATGAAAGTATAACTAGCAGCTTGGGTGCTTGTATGAGATGGCGGGGCAGGATGGGAATGATGGAGTCATTGACGGATCACCCACCACAGGAGAAGGAAGGTGGCTTTGTCTCATGACTGGAGTTCAGATCTAGTAAGCACAAGCTGATGAGTGTGTTCACAATACTAGCAGAGTAAAATTTCCCATGTCATTCTACTGTAGCATATAAAATGTTTGCTTAGACAGGGGGACAGTAGGCCACTTTCTATAACCATCAAACTGGCCTGCTCTCTACCACCAAATTTACACTTTGGAATGTTGGGCTAATTGGTTTCCCTAGGCAGGAATGAATGGGCTGTACAGCTCTTGTCTAGCCTGAAGATGTCCATCTGCCATTTTCTTTGGACAAATGGACCAAATTAGTAAAGGAAGAGGAACCATCAGGCAGGTCCTGGGGGAAGAAAAAGTAAATTTATCAAATAACTTATCTAACTCTTGGCTAATAATTCTTTTATGGTGTGATCTCAGGGCAGATGTGAGCAGATACTACAAGAGGCAGAGTGGGCTTGGATAAAGTTGTGGTTCTGGGAGTCCTACATAACATTTATTTAAAAACAAAATGGAACATTTTTTACTTGGAGATATTTGCTTTGTCTTTTTGGAGACAAGATAACTTATACAAGAGACAGAGCAGGCTTGGATAAGGTTGTGATTCTGGGAGTTCTACATAATGTTTTAATTTAGGAACAAAATGAAACATTTTTTTACTTGGAGATATTTGCATTGTCTTTTTGGACACAAGACAACTTAGATTTTCCATAGAGTGTCATCCAAATGCTGGAATTATAAGCTGAAGAAGATGAATACAGTGTCCCATATGTTTTGTGTACACAGGCTGATATTTGACTAAAACTTACTGAAAAGATGAAGACATAGAGGGTAAGTTTAAGTTGTGTAAAGTAGAAAGAACAAGAGAAGGTAGAAGGGAGTGGTTAGAGCTAAGACATGATACTAGGGGGTTGGGAGGAAAGAGTGATGTAAAGAATACATTTTCAGAGAGAGACATTATTAGAAAGTGGACTCTCTCTCTCTGAAAAAACGTATTCTTCGCATCACTCTTTTCTTGTTGTTCTATAGCACCTGTCACCTATTTATTCGCACATTTTTTAATTGAGTAGGTGCACTGGTCTGAAATTTGCTTCTCAGCAATTTGGCAAGGAAGAAGTGTAGACCTTTATCAGGGGTTAAGTTTTTCAGCGATAAAAAGTGGAGACTCTGAAAAATGTATTCTTGGCATCACTCTTTTTTTGTTGTTCTATAGCACCTATTTGTACATGTGTTAACTGAGTAGGTACACTGGTCTGGAATTTGCTTCTTGGCAATTCGGCAACGATGAAGTGTAGGCATTTATCAGGAATGGCCTAAGGCACAATTGGCAAGAAATCAATTACAGTAAATTAATGCAATACAAAATGGCATTGTGTATTTTAACAGCAAACATTAAATCAAACACAACAAATAACATTTAATCTGACACAAGAAAACACACAAATGGTTTGTAGATAGAATAAATAATAGAATATGAATTAGCATATTAGCAATAGGGCAGAAGGCATACTTGGCATTCAAGCAATGTGCTTGGTAGATAAAGTTGAAAAAAGAGAATGACAGAAGGGAAGGGAAGTTTGTTGGACTATATGTTTCTTAGCATGTCCATGTATCTATAAATATGTTTTGTTCATTTCATATGTGATCCTATTAACCTTGGCTGTGCCTGCACATGGCCAATTGAGATCAATGCAGTACCCTGGTAAACAAATATATATAAATAAAGTAAGTAAGGTAAATAAGTCATGCAGTGGGAATTAATCCTGCTCCTGAATGCTTTAAGATAAAGAATACTCCTTCAGGCAGTGAAGAAACAATGTTCTAGTTTGACTAAATGATCATATACTTTATGTGCACTGCACTGCAAGATTGTTTCCCCAATCTACAACATAACTGCCCCTGCTAGGTACCAGCTAATCACACACACACACACACACACACACACACACACACACACACACACACACACACACACACACAAACACACACACAAAGCACTCATTAATGCTTGTACAAAAGCATACTTGTTTCACTACATTTGTCATCTTGTTCTCATATATTCAAGAAAATGTGAGTATGTAAATGTCGTATCACATATAGGCAATATATTTCAACCCTCCCAATAAAAAAGACAGAAAGGGTAAAGTGGATTCAGTTACTTTTTATGAGTTTGAATTACCTACATTATCTCTCAGTACAACATTGTTTCAATTACATTTTGTGAAAAGAAACCAGGGGAGCAAATGAATTTACTGTGGTATGTCAAAATGTCCATAAAATTATACAAAAGAGTCTTGTATTTTAACATGAGAGCTGTTATATGCCTGCATATTAGAGCTATTGTTATTAAAGGTGATTGGATTCTTTTCTTTAGGTTCAGTGATGTGTTGATTTATTTCTGCAAAAATGGTTCTAGGGAGGGGAAATGGCAGCTATAATACATTTTATTTTTGTTTTAGTAGTACACATTTTCAGTGTCACAATTAGATCCTTTATTTTTTTACTAGGTGCTTCCTATACATTCTTACCCCTCTAAAACATGAAATGACCGGTGGAATTTTATTATTTTTATTAACCCATTTTTGTCTTTAATTTCTCGTCCTACATTAGTTATCATGGTCATCTACATAAAGCTGGCAAATCTTAGTCCCATGTTAGATTGGCTAGCTTGCATTACATCCCTCATACTGCATTCTCTATACATGCTTTTCATGAAAGTGAAACCTATTTGGTATACTAATTGGAAATATGATATGTTACTCCTCAAACTGCTTCACATGTGTTCTATTTCCTGGGTAGAACATCCCAGATCTATACACAAAAATAAGTATTCAAGTTAAAGCAATCCTCAGTTTAAATTTCTGTATATCCTTCTCAGAACATTTAGAACATTTTTCTACCAGTAGTAAACCAAAAATAATAGATGTTATGTCTAAGTTTTCACTTTTCTTCTCCTTGTCTTTTGCATTTAATTCTTATATCTTTGTTATCTGCATATACTCCAACCATCATCTCCCCAAGAGACAAGTACAGTGTGTAGCCATTCAAATGTTTCCCATTCTTTCTCCTTGCTGTCTCTCTGCTGTATCTCTTCCACTTTCTTTTTGGCTCATATGCTCCATATCCTCATTATCCCCTATACCATACCTACAGTCCTGCCCTACTACATGCTTTGTACAGTGTTTTAATGCAGTCATCCTTATCCACTGTCCACCAACAGTACTTTTAAAATTATTTAATTAAAAGTTTAAGTTTTTATATTTTGTCCTCGTCACAAACACAATTAACTTAAGAGGGACACTTTCTCACTGGCATATGTTTCTAAATTAGCATGCATTTCATGCCAGTGGTTACATTTCCCATGCAAATCATAGAAAATCAGCTCTTGTATCCATGCTCAGCTTCAACAAGATTCTAGCCACCTGTAGAAAGAGCTAAACATGTTTCTCAAATGGTAAGATCATACTCAATGGAAAGGAAAAAGCCTGCTTCAGAGGAGATACAATCAAATCTGGATACTAATGGCCTGAATAATCCAAGTAAAAGATCTAATCTACTTAGATATCTAAGATTAAATAAAGCACAATTAGTTTTTCTTAAAAAAAAATCACTTTAAAACAAATGATAGCTGTGCATGGAATCCTAATGTACACATGATTTTAGCTCAATCCTCTTATGTCAAAGACCAGAGGAGTAACAATTTTATGGAAAAAGGATATCATTAATCCTGAAATTATTTATAAATATGTAGATAAAGGTGTTCTTATAGCTCTTATTATAGTGAAATTTAACAACGGAATATGGACATTACTAAACTTATATTGGGTTCCCGGTATTGGAGTAGGGACTGTTAAAAACACTTAGATCTCATTGCTAATAACTGTAAAGGTAACTTAATAATAGGAGCAGATTTTAATTGTATCTTGGATACTTCCAAAACTACTAGTAAGATACCTTTTTGTTTATCCTTCACTGCAAAATCCTTAAATAATGGACTGAATATTTCATTTAATAGACATATTTAATTTAAAAGAAGCTAATTCATTATTGTTTTCCCATCAAAACTATAGATTTGTTACTCAAACAAGAATAGATAAAATATTTGTTGCTCAGGACCTACATTCAAACATTTCTACTTTTTCAATAATTCCATGTCCATTTTCGGATCATAACTCTTTTGTTTTGAAATTTCAAATTGAATTTAAACCATAAACCTTTTCTTCTAGAATCCCATCATATATTACAAAAATCAAAAAATTTAAACCTTGGTTATTGTCAGAGCTACAATTGTTCCTTGATATTAATTATACCACAGAAATTAATATAGTCATGATATGGGATTCACTAAAAGCCTATATATTTGCCAAACCCCTTAGCTGGTATATAAATAAAGTTAAAGAAAGGGATTCTAAATTACAAGAATTGCAATCTCAACTTTTGTTAGTGAAATCCCAAACTCTCTAGATACCAAAAAGAAAATAAAGGAGTTAAATAAGTAGTATAATGACATTTTAACCCACAAAACTAATTTAGCATTAGAGAGATTAAAAGTAAACTCTTTGGCTACTTGTCATAGGCATTTACATAAGCTATCTATGAGGATTAAAATGCAATCCAAAACTAATAATATTGTTAATATTCAACATGAAGGGATGGGAAAGAGGGTTTCAGATATATTATACTGAACACTCCAAAAATGGAAATTTTTTTATTGATCAATTGAATCTGAAAGCAATTTCTACTAAACTAAAAAAATCCCTAAATAACTAATGTTAGATCTACAAAGGTCCATTTCATATAAAGAAATAACTGATAAGATAAAAGAAAGCAAAACAAATAAAGCTCTAGGATTAGACAGTATAATTATAGAGATGTACAAACTTTTTCCCACATCCATAATCTCCCTTTTTCACAAGACATTATTAGAAGTTCAAACAGAAACAATACTATATCCTTTTTGAAGATACTCTTTAATTACCCCAATTCTAAAAGAAAATAAAGACCCTGACCTTTGTACCTCATATAGACCAATACCTTTATTAAATGATTATAAGATATCTATGTCAATTATAGCTAATAGAATGAAAATTCCTCTAGCTAAAATAATTAGCAATGATCAAACTGGTTTTATACACAATAGACATACTCATGACAATATTAAAAGGATACTTACTCTTACTGAATACTTAGGGAAAATCAAGAAGTGCTTATAGTTGAATTAGACATATAGAAGGCTTTTGATTACTTAAATTGGGACCATCAATTTAAAATTCTAGTTTTATTTCACTTCTTCACTTTCTTTGTCCATCTCATAAAGAATATATATATAAATAATTTAGTTTATGTCAAATTAGGACCTTTCACCTAAATAACTATTTCTCTAATGAAAGACACTAAACAAGGATGTCCCTTGTCACCTATTTTGTTTGCATTGGCTATTGAAATTCTTGCTGTTTTAATATGCAACAATTCAAAAATAAGGGGTGTGGATATATATGATCAATATAACTCTAAAGTAATGTTATTTGCTGATGAAATACTTCTCACATTATCTAATTCAAAGAAGCACTAGAAGAATTAGATTAATTAATTGGAAAATATTATATGATTTCGGGTCTCCACTGTAATATGTCAAAATCTAAGTTTTTATTACTGAACAAAAAGAAAGAAATACAAGTAAACATGAACCATATCATATGCAAACGTGTTTTTACTTTAAATTACCTAGGAATCATTTTATGCAAAGGCTTGGATGAGTTAATATCCACATGCAATTGATGAAGTACCTCCTAGAAAACAAATTGCTATCCACACAGCAACATGGTTTCAGACCCTTTCACAGCACCACCACCACACTTACATCATTTGCTAACACTGTCAATAACTGCAGAAATAACAGACTGCTCATATCTGCTACACTCTTAGATTTATCCAAAGCTTTTGACATGGTCAACCATGAAAAACTGCTTCACTCACTATCCACTCTAAACCTTAGCATCTCTGCTATTTCTTGGTTTAAGAGCTATCTAGATGGTAGGCAGCAAGCTGTAAAATGGCAAAACCAACTCTCTCCCTTATTGCCTGTCTTCCGAGATGTACCCCAAGGCTCTATCCTGGGTCCACTGCTCTTCACCCTATTTACTAATCAACTTCCATTCACAAAGCCTCAATAGTCCAATATGCAGATACCACCATAATCTGCACAGCAAACACCCTAGACCTCCTCCTCTCCCAAACACAAGAATGCTTTTCCCTAGCCGAAACATGGATTACCAACCTGAATCTCATTCTAAACCCAGCTAAAACAAAACTACTCCTCTTCAGCCCTCACAGACCTTTACCCCCCATATAACTTTACAATCTCCTCACACAACACCACCATCACCCCTACCTATCACACCAAACTGCTAGGCCTGGAAATTGACAGTCACCTTAAGTTTGACATTCACATTTCCTAGACCATAAAAATGCTCATAAAAAACTGGGTCTACTCTATCGCAACAAACAATTTCTCTTCAACCACTCCAAAATTATTAGAGCCAGGACACACCTGCTATCCACCTTACTCTATGCCTCCCCTGTGCTTACCAATCTCTGAAAAACTGACCTTAACTAACTTGACAGCTGTTACAATAAGATAGATAAATTTGCCACGGATTCACCTTCTAGAACCTACCATTGTGAAAGCCTCAAAAAACTCAACTATTTAGAACTCCCACTAATACTTCAAGTCAATAAACTATCACTCTTACACAAAGTATTACATCACTCAGGCAACACCCCAGCTCTACAACAACTACTTCAACCCTACACCACTACCAGATCCTTAAGATCAAAAACCCAACACCACCAAATTTTAAATTTAACAATGAGGCAGGTAAATCCGTCTACAGCCACTACATCTCTAAAATCTGGAACTCCTTTCTTGCCCATATAATAAGTAACAACTCCTCAACCCAATTCAAGAAATTACTCAAACTACACTTTCTGAATAATAGACTATGCTCCTGTACCACCCCTGACTAGTAATTCATTATTTTTTGCTATTATCAACTAGAGTAATATTGTAACTACAGGCTTTTATTGTCCATATGTTTAGATGTAAAGGCTCATCATTGACAAGAAGACTGTTGTACATCCATATTCTCTAAGGTGTAAGAAATGTGTCTTATGTATGTTGTCAAATATTTGTGTTGTACTTGTCATCTTATATGTTAAAACTGTTATGGATCTTTTCTCCCTGGGCCACCACTGAAAATGGACCTATATCCAGCTAGGCTCTCCCAGTTAACAAATGTAAAATAAATAAATAAATAAGTTACAGTAATGCCCTTAACATAATAAAAACTTCTGTGGACAAGTGGAAAAAATATGTTTCACCTTTGAAGATAGTCTACAGTTAATAAAAATGGTTCTACTTCCCAAGATCTTATAAGTAGCACTAGATATTCAGTTGTATCCTGAGAGATACATCCTTAAAGAAATAAACACAATTGTATTGAAGTTTCTATGGTTTCCTCAAAGAAATAGAGTGGCCTTCACACATCACATTTGACCATGGGAACAAGGAGGACTAAACTTTCCTGATATCAAATCCTATTTAAAGGCATCTGTATTTAAAACTGTCATAGAGTGGATAAATCCTAATTACTCCGCTAACTGAAAAACACTGCATACTGTTATACTAATAAATGAAACTACTTTATTAAAAAACTTTTCAATATCGGACAAAGCTAATAAATTATGGTATTTACTAAGTATTCATATGCAATATAACATAACAAGACCTACTAAATTAGACTTGATTAATTATCTTTTTAATGCCTTTAGGAAATTTGTTAATGTAAATATGGATATAAAACTTTGGTTTGATCTTTTAATTCTATTTACCACTATAAAAAAATATCCTCATAAAATATATACAGAAGTCTTTAACTTCTTGGGAATGCAAGAACTTTATTTTTTGACAACAATGCATCAAAAAAACAAAAGGTTTTAGATATGCAATTGATAAAGACACTTTATAAAATACCATCTCAAGACTGGTTAACTCTGCAGAGCATCTTAATGTATTCTCAGGATTTATGTAGAGTAATTAATAATTCTTCCTTTAAAGATACTCCAAAACTCATAAGCTACTTATATGAAATTATATAATAATCATAACATGAAGAATGATATTTCAAATTTATATAAAGAGTTAACTTAAAAAATGATACCTAAAGCATCTTACTGGCAACATATCATTAAAGGTCATTCAATACATCTATCATCAGAAATCAAATCAAACATTTTACTATCAGTTCAGCACATATCTAGTTCACAGTATTGGAAAATTTTCAACTGGAACTTTTTCCATAGAGCACTTTTATCGTCTGATAAAATTACTAAAATTAGCCCCTCAAGAAATGGATTATGTTGGAGATATCAGCAGGAGTCTAGAGCTGACTGAAATCATATTTTTATGACTGTATTAAAATTAAGCCTTAGCGGAATACTATTAATAACTTTCTGCAGGCCTTATTTAATGAATCCTTTGTTTTATTTAAAGCTCTAATTCTATTAAATGTAAATGAAGTTTCCCATTTGAACAAAACAAACTTGTATTTACTATGGACAATATTAATAATTTCCAGGAAATGCATAACCAGAAGATGGAATTCAAATACAGCACCTACAATGGAAGGCACTTTAACTTTACCGAAGAATACAGCATTGATAGAAATTAAAATTAAAGAACTTAGGATTTACCTTAAGCCTTTGGTAAATAACCCTTGGAAAAAAGTTTTATCATTGATTGATACTTTACAACTAACACCAGATTTGCTTTGATAATTGTAAATTGCTTCTTCTGGTCATGTTTTATGAATTGTTTCATTTCATTACTTATGTCAGGCTGATTGTAAATATTGTATATAGTTATTTAAAGTGTAATATATAATATACAAGTGTTTTAACATTATTATTTTAAAATAAAAACTACATGAGTTAAAAAAAAAACAATCAAATCTGGCATAGTTGTATACTTAATAACTTCTCAGTATAAATTTTTATGGAATCACTCTAAATCCAGAAATAATAGCAGACAATGTGTGTTTTTACAGCAATGCATGTAGCTGTGTTTGTGTGTGTGTGTGTGTGTGTGTGTGTGTGTGTGTGTGTGTGTGTGTGTGTGTGTGTGTGTGTGTGTGTGTGTGTGTGTGTGCGCGTGTGTGTGTGTGCGTGTGTGTGCATGTGCGTGTGTGTGTGTGTGTGTGTGTGTGTGTGTAGGCAGTCTGACTCTATACAGTAAAGCATATGCTTTTTTGTATGAAATAGACAAATATGCTCCGATATCTAGGTCAGGTTGAAGATCTTTTCCGTATAACACAGCCTAAGAAGATAGTCTTTTCAGGGCAGACTAAATGGCTCTAACCATTTCAAACCATAGTTTTAATTTAGTGCATCTGCCTCTATTCTGCCAGAGCATCCTTCACTTCTTGAGTCTACCATTTTCTACAGATATGAGTTATTTATGCCATATTGCATCCTGTGCAAACAGTTTGTTATGTTACTTCTGTCACACATTCTCTCAATGTAAGCAATTAAGCCAGTTCCTGCTATCATTTAATTTAAACCAGACTATGTCAGCCTTACATAAATACTTGCCATACCTAAAACTTGCTTGCTTTTTAGGAAAATCAATATACAATATGTTAATAGCACATTCGGCCTTTTATTATTCCATTTCATTCACACTCTGTTTTACACTCTGCTCTTACCAGTAACAATGCTAATTTTAACATCTGACAGACTGTTCGATTTTCTTTTGAAAGCAACATCGTCTGTGTGCTATGACAGTATATACCACAAACAAATCAGTTTTGGCATGCATGTTAGCCCTCTGAAATTATAGTTTTAAAGAGGTGTATGCAGCATTTCCAAGTACACCAACATGCCTTTATACCTTGTTTTCTCTCTTATGAAGCATTACACATTTTGCTGTAATCAAGACTTTCTTTAAAGACTCTATATTTTCTTTTCTTTTTCATATGCTTTATTTAGTGGTATCAGCTTGTAAAATAAATCATTATTTTGGTTTAATAAATACTGTCAATAATTGTGTTGGGCTAGAAAAAGATACCATATGCCTATTCAGGTCACAATTTTCACTGTATTCCACCAGCTTAATTGGCAAACAGGCATAAAAAAACATGGCTTCTACAGAAGATGGTCCTGGTCTGACTAGTTGCCTAGGCACAGGGGCGGATGGTATAAAAGAGTTGATAGAAGCAGGTATGATCTCATTCACTTCAGGGTAAGAGGCCAAGGTTGGTCCACTTTTAGGACCTTAATGACCACACTTGTATTATTAGCATTTGTGGGAAATGCATGTATCAGCTGTGGCAAAACGCAGAAATGACAGGTGTAGCTCATACAGGGACATAGATGCATAAGTAAATAGCACTATCTTGCAGAGTATATGACAACAATGATTCAGCATCCACCTTTCACTTTCTAGTGAAACAAAAGGATGAGTCAGCTCTTACCCCCAAGGAGAAATGAATGGCTCTGAAAGGAGTCTGATGCTGTACATTGACAGTAGAAAAAAATCAGTTCTCTTTTGCATATCTGCATACAAAACGATATCTGAAAGAGTCGAGCTATGGAGTAGGATAATGAATTAAGTCCCCATCACTATTTACAATTCAGAATTGTGAATACAAGTATTGTATGCAGACACCACATTCAAAATAATAAAGTCATCCTGATTTGCACGGCAAAACAGATACTGCTTTACTGTCCGTAACATGGATGAGCAAGATCATCTGCAGAAAAATACGTAGTAAATGTCAAAAGCACTGAATTAATTTATTATTACATTGAAGCATCTGTCAGAAGACATACCACACACAGCAATGCATTACTACTGTTGTTCACAATGCCCACTCTCACACTTACAGCAGTTTTCACCAATGCAAGTGTGTAAAACACCAGAAAAGTTCATTAGAATAATATGCAAGTCACATCTGCTCTGCCATCATGGTAAAAGAGGAACAGGCATTTTTGAATCACTTTTTAGCATGACTGTTGAACAAAAAAAAAAAGCTACAGTTTGCTGCTATATTCCTCATTGTGCAGGAACGATGAGAAGAGATTGTCATGAATGAAACAGAATATAAGTAAAATAGATTGTATCTTTATTTTTCCAAACATATAGTATCCTGCAACATTGTATAAAACAATGTCTGTGAATACACCAATAAGTGCCCAAGTTGCAAGACCATGAACAAATACTGTAATGACCAAACAACCAAAATAATATAAAACACTTAATTTTATTATATAAAATGACAAACCGAAGTTCAGAGCTTTCACCCACTATAACAGGGCTTCCTCAGAACTCACAAAACAAATTGAATTAGGCACTTATATGTCTTTTTTGGTGCCAAAACACAATCAAATATTTAAAGTGACACAACCATAATTAGACAATACAAGTAAAGGATGTAAAAATAATAAAAAGTACTAGAAAT
Source organism: Protopterus annectens (assembly GCF_019279795.1). Classification (NCBI taxonomy): domain Eukaryota; kingdom Metazoa; phylum Chordata; order Ceratodontiformes; family Protopteridae; genus Protopterus; species Protopterus annectens. The sequence goes on from NC_056751.1 coordinate 492,014,116, forward strand.
GACTTCCCATCTCTGTAATCTGTTGTTTTTACAAAACATAAAATATAAAACATTAAAAAATATTTATTAATGGATCATGATGTCATTGTGTTAATGTGTATGTAAATGCATTTTGTGAATGAAATTATAAATAATATAAAATGTATATACACATGTCTATTATCCATAATTAAAACAAATACCCAATATTCCATAGAGGTGTAATATAAATCCTAAATGACAGTAATAAAGAATTAATGTATATTAATATAACAATTGTTGTAAGTGATGAAAAATAAATATATATATAAATATAATACAATAAAAATTGTTCATTAAATATATAAATACATGAATAAAAGTGTATAAATAAAAATTAACACTAGTGTTATAAAATTGCACTTACTAAGATGTTTAAAAAGATCTAAGCTAGTCTATAAAAAATTTTTGTGTAAAAACTTTTTTTAAAAATGTGTGTTATAGTAGAGTTATTTATTAATTTTAGCGTACAATAATGGTTTGATGGATATATGGTCATTGAGACCTGGGGGGGTGGTGGCATCAAAATAAATTTGCCACCATACTTCTCTATAACTTAACAAGCTTTTGATGTCTCCTCCCTTAGGATCTATTTTTAATATTTCTAAAATAATAAATTTAAAATAATGACCTCTCCTTCATTAAAAATATGCTTATATAATGCATTGTTCATGTCCTTCATTTTTATACTATATGTATGATCATAAATTCTCTTCCTAAGATGTCTCTCAGTCTTACCAACGTAAAAACTGGAGCATTTTTGACATATACTTAAATAAATTACTAACTTACTATTACAGTTACCTAACTTACTTCTCACACAACTTTTTAATTCATTGTTTAAATTTATTGTTGTCTCATCGGACATGAATTTACATTGGTTACAGGTACCACATTTTAAACTCCTATTTATGGCCAATTTTCTATCTATCTTCACTTCTTTCTTATATTCTACCATTTGCTTAATATTATTCCCCATTTTAAAAATAAAATTGGGTTTTGTACCAATGGCCTTAATAGTTTGAACATCATTAAATATTAAATGCCATGAATCACATATAATTTTTTTAACATAACTAGCTGCCATATTATATTGAACTACACAAGATTTTTGGTAATTGTTAGTAATAGTCGATTCCATCTTCCTCTTCACTAATGTTGTACTAACTTCCTGTCCTAAAAACTTGTTCTTGGTACCTAACAATGATTGATATCTGGTGTCATGTAAATCTAAAATGTATTGTATGGTAGCATCCATCATATTACTAGGGTATCCTCTTTGTGAAAACAACTTCTTGACATACTCTAATTCTACCCTTAAATCATCGTCGTCGGAGGTCATACGTGCTACAAGAACGCATTGACCCTTAAAATATTATTTTTTAATTTCTCAGGATGGCAGCTCGTATAATGTAAGTAACTATTAGAAAATGTGTCTTTTCTATGAATAGATGAAGACAGTTGATGTGCTTCATGTTTAATTAAGGTGTCTAAATATGGTACACCTGTGTTGTTATAAGAATATGTAAATTTTAAATAGTCACTACTAGAATTTAAAAAAAATATAAATGACTCCAACAGTGTCGTATCTGCTCCCCATAGAATATAAATATCATCTAAAAATCTTGAATAATATTTGACATATTGATAAAATTCACTCCCAAATAAAAACTTGTCCTCCCAATAAAGCATCACCAAATTAGCATAAATTGGTGCACAAGCGGCACCCATGGCGACACCTCTTGTCTGTTTAAAAAGTTCTCCTTCAAAATGAATAAAATTATTATCGAGAACTATTGACATCATTTCTTGTAATAAACATATCTCATCCCATTCGATTTCCGTGTGTTTCCTTATACTGTTACTGAAGGCATCTAGTCCTTCATCTCTTGGGATGCAAGAAAACAGATCAATTACATCAATAGATAAAAATAATACATTGTAGAGATTTATATCAGTAGGAAAGTTCTTAAGAAAAATCCAAGAGTCTTTTACCATATGAGGTACTTTTTCATATACAAATTTCAATTTTGAATCGATATATCTCCCTATCGGGAAGGTTTTAGAATTACTTCCTGACACTATTGGTCTAAAAGGAGTGTCAGATACTTCTTTATGTACCTTGGGTATACCCACAAAAGTAGCCAATTGGGGAAATTCGACCTTCAAAAAATCATAATCGTCTTTAGTAATTCTTGCTTCAATATAATATTCTTCTATATAAGAATCAATTCTATGATAAGCCATGTTGAGTTCGTTAATTGAAATGGGAATATAGTTACCAGAATGGTGTAAGATGTCGTACATTTTCATAATGTATCGAAAGTTGTCGTATAAAACTATACCACCCCCCTTATCGGGCTTCATCACCCTGATGTTCATGTCATTCATTATTGTACTTAATGTATTACTATCATCTGCAGTTAAATTACTATAATTAGTCATTTCTTTTAAATTCTTATGTTCATGATAAAACTTCCTTAAAGTAATTTTTTCATATAATTCAACTTTCAGGTGGGGGGTGGAATAAATAAACTGACTTTCTTTAAGTCATAAATTTGTCATTTCATGACATTTTTCTGTTTTCAGATATATACGAATTTTTAAAATACATATCCAAATTTATTTTCCTAATATATTTTTTAAAATCAATAATAGTATCCACCAAGTTAAATTTAGGATTGGGAATATATTTCATTCCTTTGCTAAATAAATTAAAATGTTTCTTTTCAATATTTAAATCTGTGTAGTTAAAAATATTAAAATTGTCAAATGTATGTACATTACCATTTACAATTATCTCATTTCTCTTATTAATAGTGTCCATACTCAACATAGAATCTTGATTAATAGTTAATCCCATTGATTTCTTGTGTACCTCCTGCACCATTGCTATGGCAAAAGTATCATGCAATGTAGTGTTCCAAGAAAAAAAAAAGGTTAGACATCAGCTTAGAATAAAGTCTTATGCAGATGTGGCTGTGGTTTTCATTGACTCCTTGCTGGTCTGTCTCATTTCCAAAAAGAAAGGTGCTTCATAAAATATATTTATGTCCTGCACCTTCCTGGACATTTCATACAAGACTGTGCCCACAAAGTAGGAATGAGTATACTCTGAAAAGCATATTTGCACAAGTGTTGACTATGTAAAGAAGAAACTAACAAAGATTTCTGCACTATTTGCATACAATGAAGGGTGTGCCATATGTTATGATGATCAAACAGAATTTATTTCCTATGTTCCTCCCTTAGTCCTTTGTACACTATAACCCTTCTGGTTGCATTACAGTTACACTTCACTCTCCTACCAGCCCCACACATTTAAGCATAACTGTTTTTTTCACTATCAATATTGTTGCAACTGTTACTTCACTCATACCAGATACCCGTACCTCTCAACTGCCCAGATTTTTCACTCATGTTTTTGATCTTTCCTCATAACATTTGTGGTTTTCTGACAAATCACTGAGGATACAAACCTGGTCTTCTAGTTACTTTCTTAGTTCATAGGAACAATACTTACAATCTGCCCCTATTTGGGTGTCTTTGTTCCCCCATTAGTTTAGGTTTTGTCTAGATTTCTTGTACTAAGATGTTGAGAAACATGCAAGATACCTGCTTCTTGTAGTTATATATTTCTATGCATTTGCATTTTCTGCCTCTTCCTCATCCCTCTTCACATTTACATATATTACTTGCTGTAATATGTATCATAATGAGCAGTTAATTTAGTTTCCACCAGTAAAATTAGCATTTCATGTATATCAAAAACACATTTTTTCCTGTTCCTGAAGTCATTCCTAAAAAGCAAATATTTTTATTATGGCCTATCCTCTTTATAGCAAGGACAATTGTTACTAAAAACTGGAAATCCCAATCTACTCCTGTCTAAAGCTGAGTTTATTCATCTTGTGAAATACATTTGTAAGAATGAGATTGCTACTATAAAAGTAAGGACTAAAAATATAACTCATCATTTAATTGCTTGGACAAAATTGATCTGTTAGAGGAATATTAAGTGTTCTCCTATGTATATTGCTTTTTTAATTGTTATGGATATTGTATATAGTTTTTTTTTTGTTGTTTTCTTATTACTATAATGTTGTTATTGTGTTATAAAATGAAAACATTTTGGAAAAAAAATACATTTTGGTCTGTATTTGCCATCACTTCTCTCAGAATTTATGCTACATTCTTTCACCCATGTTTTTTTAATTAACATATTCTTCCAACAAGCTGTGCTTGGACCTCGTACATAGATATGCATACTCCGTCGTATTAGTACCCATGTAAGACTTGATCCTCTAACAAGAATTGTGTCTGTTGTTTCACTAAATGTTTTTAGCATGACTTATTGGATGATGGTACAGTGGTTTGCACTGTCACATCACAGCAAGAGGTTCGCCAGTTTGATTCTCAGCTGGAGTGCTTTCTGTGTGGAGTATGCACGTACTTCCTGCATTTGTGTGGGTTTCCTCCGGGTGGTCCAGTTTTCTCCCACTTTACAAAGACATGCATCTGCAGCATTTCTCCCTGGGTCTCTGCTGAAAATTGGCTTATTCCAAGTCAGACTTCTCTGGTAAATAAATGTTAAAATAGATAAATAAATAATAATACCAATGATAGTTGTGTACATGCTGTAACAGTTGAATAATTTACTATTGAGAGCCAAGCTATTTTCCTGACTGCATACAAGACACAGACTGCACATCCAATTTATGGGACTGCAAATTATGTTTATTAGTATTCTGGGCATAGTCTTTAACTCCATTGAATTTAACAGCTCTGGAAATTTTATATTATCAGGACTGTCACTATCTGTTAAATAAAGTATTGCTCTTTCAATATAAATTATTCATTCATCCATTTTCATTTTATTTGTTTGTTATTTATTAAGAGAGCAAGTAAACTGGCTCAATAACTCTTTTCAACCAAGACCTGAAGCAAGCAGGTAAGGGCAGTAAACAAAGAGATTCAAAGTAATAATTAACCAATAGTATGCAATGGTGATGTTCTGTGATTGTGCCTAGCTTGCAGTGATCCAGAAACTTGGTTAACATGAGGCTTTGATGTTAGTTTTGACTTTGATAAAGTAGATCTCAAAATGGAATGGCTTTAGCACTAAGTCCTGAGGGACACTACTAGTAATTGATCTTTTTGTGGTGGTCGAGTCCCATAGTTTAACTACTTGTAGCCATTTGGCTATGAATCAGGTGACATAGTGGTTTACTTCTAGTTTTGTGAATTTGTCAACATTGTGGGTGGGAATAATGTTGAATGCTTTGGCAAGGTCAAGATAGGCAGTGTGTACCATTCTGCCCTCACCCATAATCTTGGTGATGTTTTTGAAAAAGTCCAGAAGGTGGAGGAGGCATGATTTGCATTTGACAAAGCCAAACTGTATCAGATACAGTATTTGAAGGCTTACGATGTCTTTTTTATAATATCTGTTATAATTCTTTCCATGTGTTTACAAATGAAACTAGTCACACTTAAAGGTCTGTAGTTACATGGGTCATTAGATGACCCAACCTTGTGAAGAGGTTTAATGGCTGCAGTGCTCTATTTGATACGCACAGAGCTGTTTAGGTTGGTAAGGTTGGACAGTGATCAGAGAGGGTTCTGTATGTCATGTTTCATGCTATTCAGGAAGCATCTTGGGATGTTACCTTCACCAAAGATCAGTATTTTTCCCCTTGGACAGCACATTGAGGATTTGTTTGCAGGTGATAATCAGTTGTTGGTGGTGGGGGTTATGGTCAAGGGAAACTTTTCAGAGGTGTCAGTGGGGAAAGGGAGTGAAGCTGAAGCTAAATTTATCAGCCAGTAGGTTTTGCTATACTCTCTGGCTCTGTATATGTGGTTCTTTTCCCATTAGCTCAGCACATTGCTGTATATTACCTTTGAGGTTTTGGACATAGCTGACGAAGTTGTTGTGGTTATCTTTTGCATGCAGGGCTGACTCATTAGCAAATCATTTGAATGTCTCTGAACTGTGTTGTTTCTTTAGCATATGCACCTACAGGCGCACATGCACACAAAGAAAAGCACACACACACACACACACACACACACACACACACACACACACACACACACACACACACACACACACACACACACACACACACTCACACATCTTCACAGTATTACATGTTGCAGCGCTAACAGCCCCAGCACTGACCATAGACAGCAATGGAACTAGATCGTAAAATGACATTGTTTTTCCATTGCTTCCCTCCAAAATACAACAGTAGAGGTTGTACTTGAATCATTATACTCAACTATTTCCTTCATGGTGTAGAACTCTGGAACAGAACACATGGCTAATTAAAATTCGTTGCACCTCCTGGTCTTCCTCACCTGCATCTGATGAGATCCATCAAGACAGCTGTTGCATTACATGTGCTACATTGGCCTTTGAATCACTTACTCATAATTATAGTAACAGCAAGGTCTCTATCACTCATGTTATCCACAACCCTCTCCTCCAATGAGAATGAAGAAGGTCCCTCTCCAAGGTGCTACAGATGCAATTGTCACTAATCAGATTTCAGTTGCCAGGGTCATAGTTATGGCTTTATTCCTCTTTTCCAGGGTAGATGGCTACCTTTGCTAATGGCCCTAAATTTATGCTGATCAAGTGTCTTGGCAGTTTGACTATAATCTTCATTCATCACACTAGGGATTTTTTGTAAAGTTCTTCTGCACTACTTTTAATGACTTGACTGATTTTAGTGTGTTTGAAGAGAAAATTGTATTGTATTGCATTCTATGATTTCTTTGATTGGTGTCTTATATGTTATCCTGTAAAGTCAAATTCATTGTACATATAGGCCTAAACAATAATCTTCTCAGTCATGTTCCTCTATTTTAGATGCTGCACAATTGACTTGAAAGCAATGGAATTTTGCATTATAAAGTACAGCTCTTTAATTACATTCTTAGCTGAGAGGGATGATCTGATGTGGAGTCTACTGTATTCCAAATGCCATGACATTTTTGCCATTAAAGTATAATTCTAGAGAGAAAGCACACTGGCTATGATCTCTGGAATATAGATGTATAATTGTTATATCTGTATCAAATTTTAAATATGCCCCAGTAAAGTATCTGTCATTGTATTTGAATTGCCAACAGCCGAAAAGTTGTTGAGGAGCTTGAGAACTAAACAAAATGGTGCACACTCTGAAATTCTTAAAAAGAGAAGAAACTGACGTGAAAAAGGGGATAATTCATAGGGTATATAAAGATTGCATGATAAGTATAAGAATTAATCACAGGAGTTTAGAAAATATAGGGAAGAAAGACTTGAAAAGCAGTTTACAAGGGAATGATGGCAGGACATTATGTATGACACCAAGTGTGTAACAAAATCCAGAAGGTTTACAATTTTTGCATGAATGAGTGTGCACAGGTATTTTTATACCCCAAACACTCACTGAAGAATGTTTCCTCAGGTAGATAGCAAATGACGGAGGTGTAATGAGAACGAAAGAGGTGACTAGGTTTTAAACCTTGCCTATGGCATAAATTGGACACTCTGCAGGAACATGCACATGCTTCAAAGAATTCCCCTTCTCTGGAACAGGCTTCCCATCCCTGTGAAGCAGAGTTCTTGTATAACTCTATTCAAAAGTAACTGGACCAGTTAATAGAAAATCAGTAATTCACCCCAGTTTATAGCCTATGTCTCTAATGGACAGATGTAGCCTGTGATTCATGCTCTAGCCCTCAAAATAACCATTAAAGGCACAAAAACTTTTGAGATACATTTGAGATGCAGGACTAGGCTTATTAAAACCTCAGTGGTTGTTAGACTATTACACACCTATGAACCTGTAAAAAAACATATTTGTACTGTACAATGTGCACAAAGGAAAAAAATGTTATTATGGTTTTCTTTTCCATTAGTGTATATGGGCCTATGTCTTAAGACATAATTTAATAAAATTTTTTGAAAAAAGGCAACTGTGGTGCTTCATAATTTTGAAACAGCAAACTTTTTAAAAGTTATTTTGTAGGGGTATAGACCAAATTATCCAGTGGGTCTATATCACATTGTCGAATTTGTATAAGTTTAAATGATGTAGTATTGAACCAAAAAGTCTGAAACACAAAAGTAGTGAAGCCATGGCATGGTGGGCCATTTTCGGGGCATTGCTATTTCCTCCACTGTGGTACAATCTTGGAGTTTGTATATTTAAGTAGGGGGGTATGGGGGCACAGCCCCCCACTTTAGTTTTAGTTTAACGTTTAAAATTTTTTTTTTTTTTAGGGAACAGCGATTTTTTTTCCCCTGGGAAAAAAAACGCTGTTCTATGTGTTCGTTATTGTTGGGTTTCAGGCTTTTGGCATCAATAGTACATCATTCGAACTTATACAAGTTTGAAGATGTGATATAGACCCTTTTCCAGTCACACCTACTTCTAAACAAAATAACTCCAGGGTGACTGTTAATAGAGAAAATACATTTCAAAATCTGTCATGTTTTGTAGTTATGAAGAATAAGTGTTCTTTAGTCATAATTTTGAAGTGGGCCATCTGAATAGAACTTGATGCAGGGCAAAACTTTTGGATATGTACATGATCAACACTGTCTACTTTAAATGATAAACCAGTATATCAATGCATTACCTTCTCTTCAACAATTTTCTGGTAATCATCCATATTAGGTATCTTGTTTTCTCCTCTCTGTACCAATCTGTTGATGAAACCTGCAAGCTGTTTGCTAATCCACAAAAGACCACTAATGTAAAGGTACCAATATCCAAGGCATGTTTAATATGTTCATAAAAGTCTATCAGGACTGTCAATTCAGACAGACTGTGCATAAATCAATGCAAAGATATGTCAAATATAATTATTACCTTTTAAAAGCATCTTCTCAGTTAGTGAAATAAGTTTTGCTGGCATATAATTAGTTCCTGAGTGGATTTACCCATTTGAGTTAACTCAATTTCAGTTCTGACAGCATCATTTTTTTTTATTTAAATAGAGAGCACTCTTGAAGTTTGTCTGTGATATCATTTAGCACTACATCTTAGATACTTCAACCTTAAGCTGTAAAACACAGAAGTTATATAATACTATTTAGCATAGCTGTTATTTAGAAGCAGTCATATTTCCTTTTTAAATACACATTTTAAAAGAGTTTGCTATACATAAAGCATTGTATAGGTACACTATCAGTAAAATTATTTTTGGTAAGTATACACTGTATAACATGACATCCCTATATGTCACTTGTACATTTAGTAAACATTTTTTTCTGATGCATGTGAATTTGCATTGTATTATTTGCTGCACTATCTGACCAGTTCTCAGTTCATGCATTGTTTTGATTATTTAACATTAGAATTACTTGTTTGAAAAAGCTTGCATATACCAATGTGCAGGCAAAATTGAGAGCCATTTATGATTAGCCCTGTAAAAGAAATCACAAGTTTGAAGTCTGCTTTATTTGTACTTAAAGATTGAGACTGCAGTGTCTTAAACAGTTTTCTCTAATGTGATCTTTTAGTATATTTAGGTAGCATGGCTGTGGGAGAGCAAAGCACTCCATGTTGGTTGAAATCATCCTTAGCTGATTCACTAAATATTTTTTCAAAAGACTTTTTGTTATCCATGATCATATTCTAACCATTTTATTTGACATCTTAGTCATATAACATCACCCTTTTAGTAGGTTTCTCCTCGCCTGTTACAGTAAATTTTCTTTTTTTGGGCTTATTTTCCTTGCCTTGACAAACATGTCTGCTGTACTCACATATTAGTTGTAAATGTGCCCAAACAGATGGAGCTCAGAGCTGTTTACTGATGCTTTACTAAATACATTGTGATATACTCCATTCCACCCAGTGCGCGCGTGTGTGTGTGTGTGTGTGCGTGTGCGTGTGTGTGTGTGTGTGTGTGTGTATAAGTGTGTGTTTCTGTGTTTCTGCTTACATCAGCCCTGTATACATGTCAAGGCATAAGCGCAGGAGCATCCACTTTTGGCTCCTTTTTGCCTCAGCTGCTACCTAGTCAAAGAGCTATGTTAAAGAAACATTGTATGACCTTCACTGTAAGACAGTGTGCTGCTGGGCACCTTCCAGGTCATGTTGGTATCCTGCAATCTTCCTTCCCACATCCCAAAAACATAGCTGAACTGGAGGTGAAATTCCAAATTGCTGATGTGTATATATTGTGTGTGTGTGTGTGTGTGTGTGTGTGTGTGTGTGTGTGTGTGTGTGTGTGTGTGTGTGTGTGTGTGTGTATATATCCAGTGATAGACTAGTACCCAATTCAATATCATTTCCCTTCCTTTCACCCTTCAAGTATTGTGATAGGGTCTGAATTCCCTAAAACTTGAAGCAAATGAAATGGGCACTGATCAGTTAATGAAGGATTTTCCAGATAAATACTTAACATCTTCAGTAGCTCAGCCATTCTCCCAATTTATTTCCTAATGCAGTTATAAAAAGCTATTTTCTTGTTTTTGATTTAGTGCCAAATCTATTTTCAAATGCCAGTATTTTTCTTTTATATTATTTCTTTATCCCCATCAATGGCAAGTTGTAAAGCTATCATTTGAAGATTATTTTCTCTTATATTGTCTTTTGATTATCATTTTTTGCCCCCTAAAATATGCTGCCCAACAGATTTCACGATTTGCCATAACTTCTTTTCTTAAACCGCAGTCTTCTGCTATTATGATTTACCACATTTTTTTACTTTTTTCATCTGCCTTATTTCTATAGTCCTATACCCTCATCAATATCTTCCTTACCTTATCCTAGTCTCTTCTCTAAAGTTCATATGCAGTGGCTGGCTGGCTCTAATATTTGTCTCTATTGCAATGTCCTTGCTTATTTCATAGAAATTGTTGATAAATTTAATGTTCCACTCTCAGAACATTTGCTTACACAGAGTATATTCAAGGTACTCTTCTTTCCAGTTGGATATTTAGTTTGCCTGGGTAGATTATTTAATTTTCATTTACTTACTTATTTATTTATTCATTCATTTACAAGGTGTGTGAGTCAGTCATCAGGTCATTGGATAGGGCTATCTGGGCAAGCCTTAGGTAAAACGCAGCACTTGGCAAAGGGCTGCATAACACCTCTCCACCACCAATTGTCCCCGTCTAGCACACATTATCTGATACCCTCCTCCCAGTTTCCCCCATCTTGGCCTTCTGGCCACCACACACAATCCAGATCTGGGAACAATGCTACCATCCTACCCCCCCATTGAAAATAGTTACCTTCTGTGTATCCTTCTGGTGTTAGATAGGGACGTAAGTCAAGGCACAAAGGAGCACAGTCATATATTTCAAGTTGCTTCTGTCAAAGATATATACAGCATATCTCTTTACCGTTAACCCTAAAAGATATTCTTATTTCCAGGCATCTCTGATGACAGACTGGGAAAAACTGAAAGAACAGATAAAACACTGGTACATATTTCAACATATTGACGTTGTGCATATATAACAGCATGCCTCCTTACCTCTGCCCTCCAAATTATAACAAGTTATATTAATATCTGTTATTTGATTGTAAAAGAAAGTGAGAAAAATATCCATTACTGCAATACAAAACCATATTAGTCTTAAACACTAAACTGCCCATAGCCAAGCTCTAATGACTCTGTGCACACCTCCGTTGTCTTTAATAAAAGTTAAAAAAAATAATGACTGTACCATCCCCAGCCCCAGAAAAGCTCCCTCAACATTCTGTCCACACCTCTGAGCATGGGTAATTTTAGACTATGTGGTTTTAGGGCAAAGGCCACTACTAAGCTTGTGTTTAAATTCAGTTAAACAGCATGGGGTATCATGGGCATCAGGCCCCTCAGATCCTCTGAAGGTCTGTCTGTTATATTATCAATTTTATGTCTTATTTTTGAAAGATAGCTGACCCTCTTTTTTTACAGCTACAGAGAATAATTATGTTTGTGCCTGATAATACTGTGTGCCAAGAGATTAAAAACAAAACACAAAGAGAGCAATATTATTTTACACACACACACACACACACACACACACACACACACACACACACACACACACGTGCATGCACACTCATACTGACAGCGGTCCTTAAAAGTCATATCAATCACAACATGCACAAACACAAACAGACTGCATGCATATAGCATTGTCTATCTTACTAACTCTTCTATTACATATGGTTTAGGTTTAAGGATTGCATCCCTGTCAGCCAAGCATAATGCAACACTTAATTGCAATAAGTTTCATCTTTTAACAAATTACTTCATTATGATGTTACTGTTATTAATTAAAACTTTCATTAAAACATTAATGCATCTCAAGTGCTGTGACTTTTGCCTTCCACAGGCGATTCATGTGCTCTCATTCTTTTAGTATGTAAATAAATTAAAATCTTAAAGTAGCAATTCCCCTATTTTATACATCCATATGGCATGGCTGATATATTTTATCCATTAAAAAAAAATGCTTTTTTGATTGTAATCTCTTGTTTGTTTGAAACCTACAATTGTGGGTATTACACACGGTATAGAGAAACACCTGCTCACATGAACAAAACCCTCCATAAACAGTATTTTTTATTATAGTAATATAAAGACAGTTTTGTCCCAATCCCTTTTCAAATAACTCACACCACATCAATT
>NC_056751.1:492031772-492067725 GCF_019279795.1 Protopterus annectens
AAAATCCAACTATTTCTATACCAAGCTCTCAACTATCCTTTCACCTTCAGCCTTTCCTCACATCACTAATTCGAACCTTAATCAAAAAAATAAAACCAACCACCCTTGCAGCTGATCTCCTACCTGCTGAGTACCTACAAAAAGCTGCAGATGCCATTGCTTACCCTATAGCCATCCTAATTAATAGAACAATATCAGAGGCTACCACCCCTTCCATCTGGAAGGTATCCCACATGATGCCACTCCATAAAGGAGGCAACTCTACTGAGCTATCTAATTACAGACTCATAGCTATACTGTCACCCCTAGCTAAAATAATGGAGAAATGTATCCATAAACAACTGCTAAACTATCTTAGTCAAAACAAATTACTAGCCAACTCACAGCACCACCTTGGCCCTCCTCTCCTTCTCTAACACCACAAACCAAAATCAGAACAAAACATACCTTCCTCATGCCTCTTTATTGATCTCTCTAAAGCCTTTGATTTGGTAAATTACCAACTACTCATTAACACCCTGACAACCTTTTCCCTAGACAAACAAGCAATCCAATGGTTTGAATCTTATCTGAGTGGTAGACAACAGGCTGTCCTTTGGAAGGACAAATTGTCTACCCTCCTACCCATCACCCTAGGAGTCCCACAGGTCTCCATATTAGGACCACTTCTTTTTTCTATCTTCATTAATGAAATGTGGGCGGTCATCACAAATGCAACCTGCATCCAAGATGCAGACGATTCCAGTTTAATTTGCTCAGACACTTCCCCCACTAATCTGCAAACTTTAACTCCAAGTGTATTTAATACAGTTGAAAACTGGCTCCTCAATCGTCGACTTATATTAAATCCTAACAAAACTAAGATGCTATTGTTCCCTCCCACCCACAGGTCCCCCCTAACAACATTTACTGTAAAGTCTAGCAACGGTACCATTATTTCACCTGATTCATCCACAAAACTCTTACGTGTAATGATAGACAATAACCTCAAGTTTGATTTGCACATAAATCAAACTATTAAAACAGTCAATAAAAAACTTGGTTCACTGTATAGGATTAAACCTTTCTTAACCCCTCTAGCCAAGACTGTGCATAGGTTCATAGGTAGGTACTAGGCTATCTGTCCAAAGGCATTTATAAGCCTAGTCGGAGTGTGTTGGCTTTTGCTGCCCACTTAGATTAGTTCCCTGTGCCTCTGTCCAGCAGAGCCATTGAAGAGATCCCTGGGATAAACTTTCTGTTTCCCATCCACTCGTCAAGGTTTCTCTTGAAGAGGGTTAGCAAGGAGCTCTGCCTAATGTAGATTGGAATCTTATTCCAGAACATGGGAAGTCTCTAGGACAGGAATCTATCCCTCCAGCATGTCCTATTTATTTTGTTGTGGTGAGGTTTAGATCCCTGGAGCATGTTATTGCACATGCTCACCTCTTCTCCACCCTCCTTTTTGCCTCCCCTTTATTTACAAACCTGAGCAAAAGTGACCTAAACAAGCTATCAAGCTGCTACCACAACACTGCTAAATATACAGCTGGAGCAGAGTGTAGAGCACACCACTGTCTGAACTTAAATCAATTGGGATGGCTTGAACTACCCAGCCTACTACAATATAACCAAATAATAATTGATTATAAGATTCTATACCAACCTTAAAATACACCTATACTTAAAAACCTATTTACCCCCATAACAACCTATGCTCATATAAAAGACTGTTAGTTCAAACAGTTAAATCCAACAACGTAGCTAGTGACTCTTTGTTCACTAACTCTGTTGGCAAAACTTGGAACTCTCTACCTTCTGAGTTTACTACGACCCCTCTCTAACCCAATTCAAAAAGGGCCTTAAACAGTAATATAAAACACATTGGTTATGTTCCTGCCTTAACCCTGACTAACTCAGAAATTAACCCTGACTAGCTCAAATCTTATAACCATGTTATTACTTCACTTAGACTGCATAATACTGATTGTCTATGAACTCTTTATGTTGTAACAGTGGGAAATCATGATCTATTTCAAATCATTGTCTTGTATTTGTTAGAAAAATGTGTATTTGAATACATGAGAAATGCTAGTTTAAAAAGCAAAGTAGTATATAATGCATTTTATTCTATTAATCATATAATAGTAAGAATTAATTCATGTACAAATGTAAGTAGGTTTGAAACTGCAGTGTGGCTTGAAGCAAAGCTGATCTTTGACCCTGGCAGAGTGCTAGCTTAGCAAGTTTTAATGTTTATGCTTTTCACAAGTGATTATCTGCTGGGTCAGGAAATTAAATGTGTGAAATAATGAAATCTTCTGCTCTTTCCTGTTGGAATGATTTGGCCTTGTATATGTGTTATTGAGACAGCACGCAGCTGTGTGAGAAAGTGTAACAGAGAACAAAGACGTGTATTAAAAGACTGAAGCTGCTAATGTATTCGAACTGATATGAAAACCTTGAAGAAGTAACTTTACAGAAAGACATTATGTCTGACCAGCTGGATAGCAAGGCCGTATTGTATCTAGAGGAAAAGTTTTTTTAAATATACAACATCAACAGCTTTATGAATAACAGATTGTAAGCTAAAAGTGATGTAGATGCCCTGTGACATATCACGTCAGTAAGGTGGGCATAGCTTAAATGTTCAACCTATATAAAATTGTGCGCTTCCTGTTTCATGTCAGACAAAATTCTGTACTTGTACGTTTTTTGCCTCCTGGTGTACACTAGTAAACTTTTTATCCTGAACCTCCTGTGTATTGAAATCTTATTTTATTTAACAGTTTGGTCCTATGCAGACGGAATTCCCTTGGTAAGCCGCAGATCAGAGTGTATCGGTGGTCGAATACTGGGAAGGAGAAGTTACCGAAATGGTTCTTCTTGAGTGAAAAGACCACCGACTGAATTGTCGTGTAACGAGGCTGGTCACTTTCTGATCTGTGGCTGAGAAGCGGAACTTGGACTTTCTCAATACCGGAGGCTCAGGTAGGAAGAATTTGTCTTTTTTCTGTTTTAGATCAGGGACTAGGTTACAGTATATTGTTGTCAAGATTTGTTTTGCAGATCAGGGACAAAAGGAAGTACTGTATATTTGGTCATAGATCAGGGTAACAGAATAAGATAGGCAGTTATTCTAGATAAACTGTGAACAGGAACTGAGAACTTGATATCACGTGATAAAAAAGGGTTACATAACATTTTCTTTGACATGGGTAATCAGTGCACTAAAACATCGCGAGATCCGCCCCAACCGAAGACGCAAAATACATGCAATTACAACGTTCTGATAACGTTAGGTATTATACGAAATGGGTTAATAAATATAAATTTGATGGTAAACTAGATAAAACTTCACTAGTTAAACTCCTTAAACAGCTTAAATCTGATGCGGGAGGTCAGGCAAAAAAGCAACGCCAATTAGGCATTCCTCAGGCACACAGGTGGATTGAGGAAGAAAATCGTAGAGAGCAAAAGCTGAAAAATTCAAAAACATTATTTTTAGACAAAGAGGATAATAACTTGGTAATAGCAACAGCTCCTCCTCCTCCTCCCTTGCCCCCTCCCTTACCCTTTTCAGGATATGAAACGAGTGGATAGGCTGGTCCGCCTCCGCGTTATCCTGAAGTTTCAGCAAGACCACAACCATTTGTTAGAGATCCTATTGAAACTAGGTCCCAAACACGAAAAACACATAGGGACACAGAATCATACCAAATAGAGAGAAATCTACAGGATGAGAGTGAGGAAGAAATATGCCCACTTATAGAAGTTCCAAATCCTCAGGCAGGACAGGAAGGGCAGGACCCAACACTCTTAGTATATAGACCATGGACACCGGAAGATATCCGGAAGGCTACTGAGGGAATCCCCCATCCGAAAGTTAATTTTACGAAATTTTTAGAAGATTTAGAAGGCATGAGGTTGAGTTACCACTTGAATGGAGAAGAAGTAGAAAAAGTAGTAAGACAAATTATAGGTCCAGATTGGCACATGATTTGTGGCACCTGGAATCCTCGTAATGCAGAGCTTAGACCACTCCCACATAGTGACGCAGAGTTAGACAACAGAGTGAAAGGTCTGACAGACTGAATCTCTGAGAAATGGAAACCTAGAGCAGACTGGACTTGCATTAATCAATGCATACAACAGTAAAATGAGACAATAGATGGGTATTATGCTAGATTATTAGAATGTTTTAATAATCATAGCGGTATGTCAGTTCCTGAGAACCAAACGAATGATTCCCCGTATGAACAACAATTAAAAAATGAATTTTTGAAAGGTTGCATTGAACCTATTAGTAGCTTCATTATGAAGCATATGATAGACTATCGAACAGGGAGGCTACAAGCCTTACTCGAATACGCTAGACATCTTGAAAGACATTTTAATAGTAAAAAGAAAAAGAAGGAGCAAGTCTTCACTGCTGAAGATGGAGCTGAGGAATTTGTATTGCAGTCAGGTAAAAAGGGCAAGAAGAATGCCCTGGGGAACAAACAGTCTGACAAATGATCAGAAGATTTTGAAGAGAGGAAAAACAAAGGTGAATGCTTCAAGTGCGGGAAAAAGGGACATCTAGCAAGGGATTGTAGGCAAAACAAAAAGGTAATTACAGAAGATAAGGGAGATGAGGACTGACTATATGATAGTGAAGATACATCATGTGAAAGTCAGAAATCATCAGGAAAAGTTAATAAACAAAGAACAAATGTAAATGTGATAGAAGGAGTAGAGGAAGTGCAAGTAGATATGGAGGATGAAGAAAGTGAAATTTTGGACTTAGCATTATTGAGTTTAGAGCTCTACTTAGCAGATACTAAACTGGAAATTACACTTCTGGTGGAGGGAAGGGAAGTCAAATTCCTGTGTGACTCAGAAGCATCACGGACTTTGATACATCCCTCCAAATTACCAGAACATTCCGAATCACCTGATTATATACTAGTAGAAGCCGCAAATGGACAGCTATACAGGGAACCACTTTCCCATGATATAGCAATAACTGACCCTGTTTCAGGCATGACCCAGAGAAGTAAAATTGTTGTTTCTGCAAAATGTCCAGTAAACCTGTTGGGCAGGGACCTTAAGCAGATATTTGGCATAGCAGTAGTTCCAACTGTACAAGGTATGGAGGCACAGAATCAAATGGATACCTTTGTAGTGCAATCGGAGGGTGAAACTTTTTACTGGTACAGCCAGGACCTAGTCACGACTGGTCCAGGGGCAGTAACCGAGGAACTGATGAACATAGCCATCAGTAAAGCCCCCTCCCTTGACACTGATCAACAGCATTTGTTACACTGTACTCTATACTACTGTACAACACCAGGACCTGATAGAGAGTATGAGCAAGAATTGTTTAGAAATCGTGCAACTAGATTGGTTTTGCATACTTTGTACTGGGATACTGAGGGGAACAGTGTAGTTAGCTGTTCGTTACCTCAAGAATTCCTTGCATTGTATAGATCAAATCGGTTACCACATGTCAACTTGACAAAGAACAAAAGTGTCAAATGGGCAGACTTAGGAGAAAAAGTAACAAGATGGGAAAAACAGACTGATTTAGAACTGTCAGAACAAGGGATACAGAAACAGAAACTGAATTGGTTAACACAGACACATCCAGCTGAACACTTGCAATCTAGTGAGGACAGTTGATTAGCATTCTTATTAGAAGAAGAAGAAAAAGCCTTATGTGAAATTCCAACAACCCTTTGGTCAACAGGCAAGTCAGATGTAGGACTTATTCGAACAGCAGGACCAGTTACAATAACCCCAAAGTCAGCTTTTAGACCACAGAAAAGACAATACCCTTTGAGAAAGGATGCAGAAATAGGAATTAAGCCTATAATAGCAGCATTACTCAAAGAAGGAGTACTGGTAGAATCTCCTGATTCACCATGTAATACACCCATATTTCCTGTTAAAAAAGCAAATGGGGAATGTCGGATGGTACAAGATTTACAAGCTGTAAATAATGCAGTAATACCTAGAGCACCTACTGTGCCAGACTCACATACCTTGTTAAACAATTTAGAACCGCAACAGAAATATTTCTCTGTGGTAGATATTAGCAATGCTTTCTTTTCAATACCTATACATCCTGATAGTCAATATTGGTTTGCATTTACATTTCAGGGTAAAAGGTATACATATACTCGACTACCACAGGGATATTGTGAGAGTCCAACAATATTTGCACAAGAAATGGCTAGCAACCTGGCAGGGTTTACCCCACGGAGGTAGTCAAATTCTGCTTTACGTAGATGACATCTTGCTAGCAGCCCCACCCAGCAACAGTGCAGGGAGGATACTGTAGCATTATTGAAATTTTTAGCAACACAAGGACACAAAGTAAACAAAAGTAAGTTAGAACTTTGGAGAAAACAAGTTAGATACTTGGAATATGTAATATCCAATGAAGGTAGAATACTAGATGAGGAAAGAAAAACAGCAATTTTGCAAGCACCCAAACCAACAACCAAGAAAGAAATGATGTCTTTCTTGGGTACAACTAATTTTTGTCGGAGTTGGATACCAAATTATGCTTTGGAATCTGCTCCACTGACTGACTTGATATATAAGATACCAATGGCAGCACAACATATCTTACAATGGACACCCGAAGCAGAAACGGCTTTCTGCAGGTTGAAGCAGTTGATAGCTTCTTCATTAGTTTTAGGACTTCCGAATTATCATAAACGTTTTTTTTCAGATCGTAGATTGTAAGCAAGGATATATGACGTCGGTGTTGAAGCAACAACATGGGGATAAGCAACGCCCCATAGCCTATTATTCATCACAGTTAGACCCAGTGGCGCGATCTTTGCCTCACTGTGTACAAGCAGTGGTTGCAGCTGCAATGGCGGTACAGGCTTCAGCCTCAGTGGTGTTATTCCACCCTCTCACATTGAGAGTGCCTCATGCAGTTGCAATAATTTTACTGCAAGAAAAAGTGGCATACCTTTCCCCTGCTAGACATCTTTCGTGTATGACTATACTGCTGAGCCAACCTCATATGACAATTGAATGATGTACGACATTAAATCCATCAACACTACTCCCAACTCCTGCGGATGGCACACCACACAGCTGCCTGCAGGAAATTGAACAGTTAGCTTTACCTAGACAAGATCTCACAGATATGCCCTTGGATAATGCCGAGGTGACATATTACATGGACAGCTCATGCAGAAGGGGTCCTACAGGGAAGAATCTGGTAGGGTATGCAGTAGTTACAGACACTGAAATTTTAGAAGCTCAATCCTTACCACACAACTTATCTGCACAAGCAGCAGAATTGAAAGCTTTGACGAGGGCATGTACTTTAGCAAAAAACAAGTGTGTGAACATATATACTGACAGTCAGTATGCTTTTTCTACAGTACATGTATTTGCACAACAATGGAAAAATAGAGGAATGATAACATCCAGTGGAAAACCTATTAATCATGCGCAATTTATTTTGGAATTATTAGAATCTATTCAGTTACCTACCAAAGTAGCTATTTGTAAATGTGTAGCTCATACAAAACAACAGGATAAGATTTGAAAGGCAATGCGAGCTGATGCAGCTGCAAAGCAAGCAGCCTCAGACTCAGAAACTTTACTTTTAAATGAGGAATTACAACCCTCTGAGATTTTAGATTTAGACATGTTAAAAACAATGCAGACTCTTACTACAAAAGCAGAGAAACAAAAATGGGTAAAACGAAGTGCAATTCTTGAGAATGGACTGTACATTTCCAAAGAAAGAAAACCGATACTGCCGTCTAATTTATTTAGATATGCAGCTTTGTTGAGCCATGGGCAGTGCCATGTCTCAACAGGGGGGATGGTACAGTTAGTAAACCGAATATTCCAAACATACGGATACACAAACTACACAAAAAAATTCTGTGCAGCTTGTCATACTTGTAACAAGCACCATGCACAAGGAGCATTTAAAACCAAGCAAGGAAGTTTTCCTATACCACCATACCCGTTCCATACTATTTGTATGGATTTCATAGAATTGAATAAATGTGAAGGGAAAAAGTTTTGTTTAGTTATTGTAGACATGTTTTCCAAATGGGTAGAAGCTTTTCCAACCAAAAACCCGGATGCAGCAACAGTGGCGAAAGCCCTGATAAAAGAAGTAATCCCTAGATTTGACATTCCGGAAAGGATTTATAGTGACAATGGCACACATTTTGTAAACCAGACAATCCACCAACTTGGTAGATTTTTTGGTATCTCCTTAAAGAACCATTGTGCCTACCACCCACAGTCAGCAGGACTGGTGGAAAGGTACAATGGTACCCTAAAGAACAAACTTAGGAAGCTAGTAGAGGAGACCCAAAAGAATTGGATATACTGTCTGCCTTTAGCACTGCTGAGTATGAGAACGGTTCCAAATGTAAAGGGTTTGACACTCTTTGAAATGTTTTTTGGGACAGCATATTATGTGCCTCAGTGGAAAGCTCTCATGCCTGCAGAGCAAGATGCTGACAGTTCATTAGCTAGTTATATGAGGAAACTGTTAACAAATAAATCTGTTTTGCAGTTTAACTCTTTTTCAGATAAGGAACAGACCAGACCGGTGGAAGCAGTCTTGGCCCCAGGATCGTGGGTTTGGCTAAAAGTGATGAAAAGAAAGAATTGGGCGAGTCCAAAGCAGGAGGGACCGTACCAGGTTCTGTTGGCAACGCCTACTGCAGTTAGAGTGGCCGAGAGGACGTCCTGGGTTCATTTGATGCATTGTAAACCAGTAAAGAACTTTCAACTTGATAAAAACTTTGTGACTGATACACAACCAGACCGAGATGGCCAAAAACAAAGCGAATAGAAATTTAGATCAACCCCAGAGATGTTGCATAATCATTTTGTTGAGTGTACATTTATTGACTGTAATTGTGACAATTTTCCTCTTGTTGTTCTTTATCCTACACACAACCACACAAGTGAAAGTGGGAAGGCGTGATGAAACATCTATAGACTGGCATCCAAATTTTAACACATACCTAGCCATGAAACGTGTATATGCAGAGACTATGAACATTTCAAATTGCTGGGTTTGTACAGCCATACCAACAGCATATGGAGGACTGATAATGTCCGCTGTCCCTTTGGGGATAAATGAGACTTGGGAGAATTTACTTTTCGATACAGGAACTGTGAGATCACAGGACAAAATAGCTTTATTTTTACCTGTTACACAAAAAATAGTTGTATGTTTCTATAAAAATGATACCCTCCAGGTGGGCTGGAGCAATTGTAATATAACCATATCTTACCGATGTTATATTAAGAATGGTAATGGCAATACTTTTTGCAATACTAATTATGAATCGTATTTGAACTCATTGAAAACAACTATGAATGACATTCACAAAAATCCAGTTTTGTTTAAACAATTGTCAGTTATAGATCAGAAAATGTTTCATGCAGGGCTGATGCATATTAGTACTAAAGTAGAAAACTGTTATTTTATTTGTGGGAAAAAGGAATACAAATGGTTACCTGAGAAATGGTCCGGCAGTTGTTTTTTGGGTTATTTGGTTCCGGCAATAAGACATACTGCAGAATTACCTTTGGGTAAGATACGAAACGTGAGAGAAGCAGCCCGAAAACCCGAAGGTCCATTTGAAAAACCTGTGAATCCAGTCGGAAAGATCGATGCTGGCTGGAAAGACCACAATTCAGTAAAAGACAAAAGCGAATTGTCTCATATGGACTTAAGTGACAGTGTTATATCTTGGGCAGGAATATTCCCAGCCTATGGAGCAGTCAAATCGATCTGGGAGCTGAGGAAGTTGTCGAAACTTCTAGAAGTAATGAGTAATGCAACTTTTTCCGCCCTAGAACTGGTGACTGATGAACTGAATGCAATGAGAACTGTTGTGCTACAAAATCGAATGGCTCTAGACTTCACCCTAGCAGCGAGAGGTGGTACGTGCGTGCCTATCAAAGAAGAATGCTGTGCTTATATTCCTGACAATCGTCATGAGATCTATAACCACCTAGAGGTAATTCAGCAAGTATCAGCCATGATTGAACCAGGCCCAAACCCACTGACGGACTTTTTCCAGAATCTATTTGGGGGGGGGTTCCATCCTAATGAATATTCTGATTGCCATTTGTGTGGGTATACTCCTAATAGGAGCATGTGTTTGCTGTGGAATTCCCTGCATGAAAAGATTAGTCAAAGATTTTATTGATGTATCTGTTACTGAAACTTTGTACCAAGATATTGAGATTGAAAGATTGATCTCAGATGACATTTTTTCTGAAGTATAGATTGAATGACTCACCTAGCTGAAAATCCTAAGTGGAAAAGGCTAGGAGATGAAATGACACTATGCATACTTCAAAACAGAATAAAAAGTATTAATAGGGGGGGAAATGTTAGAAAAATGTGTATTTGAATACATGAGAAATGCTAGTTTAAAAAGCAAAGTAGTATATAATGCATTTTATTCCATTAATCATATAATAGTAAGAATTAATTCATGTACAAATGTAAGTAGTTTTGAAACTGCAGTGTGGCTTGAAGCAAAGCTGATCTTTGACCCTGGCAGAGTGCTAGCTTAGCAAGTTTTAATGTTTATGCTTTTCACAAGTGATTATCTGCTGGGTCAGGAAATTAAATGTGTGAAATAATGAAATCTTCTGCTCTTTCCTGTTGGAATGATTTGGCCTTGTATATGTGTTATTGAGATAGCACGCAGCTGTGTGAGAAAGTGTAACAGAGAACAAAGAAGTGTATTAAAAGACTGAAGCTGCTATTGTATTCGAACTGATATGAAAACCTTGAAGAAGTAACTTTACAGAAAGACATTATGTCTGACCAGCTGGATAGCAAGGCCGTATTGTATCTAGAGGAAAAGTTTTTTTAAATATACGGCATCAACAGCTTTATGAATAACAGATTGTAAGCTAAAAGTGATGTAGATGCCCTGTGACATATCATGTCAGTAAGGTGGGCATAGCTTAAATGTTAAACCTATATAAAATTGTGCGCTTCCTGTTTCATGTCAGACAAAATTCTGTACTTGTACGTTTTTTGCCTCTTGGTGTACACTAGTAAACTTTTTATCCTGAACCTCCTGTGTATTGAAATCTTATTTTATTTAACAGTATTCATGAAAAGTAATTTGTAAGCTGTGTCGCTGAGATGAAATTGTAAACTGTGTTATCTTCATGCATGTTTTATATGTTTTTTAAGTAAGTTCTTGGAGCTTTTCTCCCCGGGCCTCCACCGAAAATGGACATATATCCAGTCAGACAATCCTGGTCAACAAATGTAAAATAAAAAAAATATATATATATATATATATATATATATATATATATATATATATATATATATATATATATATATATATATATATATATATATATATATATATATATATATATATATATATATATGGGTCTACTTCAAATCATTGATTGAAATCTCATAACATTGAAATTCATAACACTGAGACCATGGCATCAAAAATTCAAAACACTGAAAACCCAAAACAATGAAACTTCAGAACACAGAAACTTAGCTTCATAACATTGAAAACTACATTGCACATGTAAATAAGATCCCCTGTACCTATAACTGCACCTAACTAACAAACACACTTTCTACTACATTTCTGCAGGAGCCCAAGCCCCCAGGCACCCCACATGTGAGGGACTCGGCCCCTCACACCCCCTGCAAATTAAATATACCAACTCCAAGATCACACTGCAGTGGAAAAAAGTTAATTTCCTAACCTCACTGTATGGTGATCGCAATACAGTGAGGTTAGGAAATTAACTTTTTTCCACTGCAGTGTGATGTTGGAGTTGATATACTTAATTTATGGGGGTGTGGGGGCAGAGGACAAAACATGGGGGGGTGCAGGGTGGCTTGCCTACCTGCAAAAATGTAGTAGAAAGTGTGTCCGGTAGTTAGGTGTTGTTATAGGTGAAGGGAATGTTATTTCCATGTGTGTTGTAGTTTTCAATGTTATGAAGCACACTTTCAATATTCTGAGTTTTCATTGTTTTGAATTTTTGATGTTATGGACTCAGTGTTATGAATTTCAACATTATGAGATTTCAATGTTTTGAAGTAGACCCATATATATATATATATATATATATATATATATATATATATATATATATATATATATATATATATATATGTGTGTATATCTTATACAATGCAATAAACAGCTTTGACTTTGCGATTTCTACTGTAGATAGTGCTGCAGCTACTTTTTTCGTACTCCAGCTATATATTCTTTCTCCATCTTGCTTTACTGCACTAACATATTTTTACTTTATGTATACTGTGTTAGTATAGTGTTGACACTTTCAACAGACTCAGAAGGTAGCATACCTGCACAAGTAACTTGTAGCTCCTATAATTCACAAAGGAACATGTCTGTACACTTTCTTAATATAGATAGCATCGATGTACTCTTTCCTTTCTAATTTGCAGCTGATGTATTTGTTTTTGTCAGGAAGGGTTTTTGCATATCTAAATATTTTTGCGGATGTAAATGATTCATGCACTGCTAAGGGTTTCTAGTACAACTAGTTAACTGCATTGATGTATTCACTGTTGATGTGTCAGACTTATAAAGCAGTAATGACTGTATATTACTGTGTCATTAAACAACTAGGTAACTGCATTGAAGTATTCGTTGTTGAAGTGTCAGACTTATAAAGCAGTAAAGACTGTATATTACTGTATCATTAAACAACTAGGTAACTGCATTAATGTATTCGTTGTTGATGTGTCAGACTTATAAAGCAGTAATGACTGTATATAACTGTATCATTAAAAAACTAGGTAACTGCATTGATGTATTCATTGTTGATGTCTCAGACTTATAATGCACTAATGACTGTATATTACTGTATCATTAAACAATTAGGTAACTGCATTGATGTATTCGTTGTTGATGTGTCAGACTTATAAAGCACTAATGACTTTATATTACTGTATCATTAAAAAACTAGGTAACTGCGTTGACGTGTTCGTTGTGGATGTGTCAGACTTACAAAGCAGTAATGACTGTATATTACTATATCAAACAACTAGTTAAATGCATTGATTTATTCGTTGTTGATGTGTCAGACTTATAAAGCAGTAATGACTGTATATTACTGTATCATTAAACAACTAGATAACTGCATTGATGTATTCGTTGTTGATGTGTCAGACTTAAAAAGCAATAATGACTGCATATTACTGTATCATTAAACAACTAGGTAACTGCACTGATGTATTCTTTTTTGATGTGTCAGACTTATAAAGCACTAATGACTGTATATTACTGTATCATTAAACAACTAGGAAACTGCATTGATGTATTCGTTGTTGATGTGTCAGACTTAAAAAGCAATAATGACTGTATAGTGCTGTATCATTAAATAACTAGGTAACTGCATTGATGTATTCATTGTTGATGTGTCAGACTTATACAGCACTAATGACTGTATATTACTGTATCATTAAACAACTAGGTAACTGCATTGATGTATTTGTTGATGTGTCAGACTTATATAGCACTAACGACTGTATAGTACTGTATCATTAAACAACTAGTTAACTGCGCTGATGCATTCGTTGTTGATGTGTCAGACTTATACAGCACTAAGGACTGTATAGTACTGTATCATGAAACAACTAGTTAACTGTATTGATGTGTTTGTTGTTGATGTGTCTGACATGAAAGCACTAATGACGGTATATTACCTTATCATTAAAAAACTAGTTAACTGCATTGATGTGTTCGTTGCTGATGTGTCAGACTTATAAAGCACTAATGACTGTATATTACTGTATCATTAAACAACTAGGTAATTGCATTGATGTATTTGTTGTTGATGTGTCAGACTTATAAAGGTCTAATGACTGCATATTACTGTATAATTATAACTGCATTGATGTATTCGTTGTTGATGTGTCAGACTTATAAAGCACAAATGACTGTATATTACTTTATCATTAAACAACTAGTTAACTGCATTGATGTATTCGTTGTTGATGTGTCAGACTTATAAAGTACTAATGACTGTATATTACTGTATCATTAAACAACCAGTTAACTGCATTGATGTATTCGTTGTTGATGTGTCAGACTTATAATGCACTAATGACTGTATATTACTGTATCATTAAAGAACTAGTTAACTGCATTGATGTATTCGTTGCTGATGTGTCAGACTTATAAAGCACTAATGACTGTATATTACTGTATCATTAAACAACTAGTTAACTGCATTGATGTATTCGTTGTTGATGTGTCAGACTTATAAAGCACTAATGACTGTATATTACTGTATCATTAAACAACTAGTTAACTGCATTGATGTATTCGGTGTTGATGTGTCAGACTTATAAAGCACTAATGACTGTATATTACTGTATCAGTAAACAACTAGGTAACTGCATTGATGTATTCGTTATTAATGTGTCAGACTTATAAAGCACTAATGACTGCATACTACTGTATCATTAAACAACTAGATAATTGCAATGATGCATTCGTTGTTGAAGTGTCAGACTTATAAAGCACTAATGACTGTATATTACTGTATCATTAAACAACTAGGGAACTGCATTGATGTATTCGTTGTTGAGGTGTCAGACTTATAAAGCACTAATGACTGTATATTACTGTATCATTAAAACTAGGTAACTGCACTGATGTATTCTTTTTTGATGTGTCAGACTTATAAAGCACTAATGACTGTATATTACTGTATCATTAAACAACTAGGAAACTGCATTGATGTATTCGTTGTTGATGTGTCAGACTTATACAGCACTAATGACTGTATATTACTGTATCATTAAACAACTAGGTAACTGCATTGATGTATTTGTTGATGTGTCAGACTTATATAGCACTAACGACTGTATAGTACTGTATCATTAAACAACTAGTTAACTGCGCTGATGCATTCGTTGTTGATGTGTCAGACTTATACAGCACTAAGGACTGTATAGTATTGTATCATGAAACAACTAGTTAACTGTATTGATGTGTTTGTTGTTGATGTGTCAGACATTAAAGCGCTAATGACGGTATATTACCTTATCTTTAAACAACTAGTTAACTGCATTGATGTGTTCGTTGCTGATGTGTCAGACTTATAAAGCACTAATGATTGTATATTACTGTATCATTAAACAACTAGATAATTGCATTGATGTATTTGTTGTTGATGTGTCAGACTTATAAACGACTAATGACTGTATATTACTGTATAATTATAACTGCATTGATGTATTCGTTGTTGATGTGTCAGACTTATAAAGCACAAATGACTGTATATTACTTTATCATTAAACAACCAGTTAACTGCATTGATGTATTCGTTGTTGATGTGTCAGACTTATAATGCACTAATGACTGTATATTACTGTATCATTAAACAACTAGTTAACTGCATTAATGTATTCGTTGCTGATGTGTCAGACTTATAAAGCACTAATGACTGTATATTACTGTATCAGTAAACAACTAGGTAACTGCATTGATGTATTCATTGTTGAGGTGTCAGACTTATAAAGCACTAATGACTGTATATTACTGTATCATTAAACAACTAGTTAACTGCATTGATGTATTCGTTGTTGAGGTGTAAGACGTATAAAGCACGAATGACTGTATATTACTATATCATTAAACAACTAGTTAACTGCAATGATGTATTCGTTGTTGATGTGTCAGACTTATAAAGCACTAATGACTGTATATTACTGTATCATTAAACAACTAGTTAACTGCATTGATGTATTCGTTGTTGATGGGTCAGACTTATAAAGCACTAATGACTGTATATTACTGTATCATTAAACAACTAGTTAACTGCATTGATGTATTTGTTGTTGTCGTGTCAAACTTATAAAGCACTAATGACTGTATATTACTGTATCATTAAACAACTAGTTAACAGCATTGATGGATTCGGTATTGATGTGTCCGACTTATAAAGCACTAATGACTGTATATTACTGTATCATTAAACAACTAGTTAACTGCATTGATGTATTCATTGTTGATGTGTCCGACTTATAAAGCACTAATGACTGTATATTACTGTATCATTAAACAGCTAGTTAACTGCATTGATGTATTCGTTGTTGATGTGTCAGACTTATAAAGCACTAATGACTGTATATTAATGTGTCATTAAACAACTAGTTAACTGCATTGATGTATTCGTTGTTGATGTGTCAGACTTATAAAGCACAAATGACTGTATATTACTGTATCATTAAACAACTAGATTTTTGCATTGATGTATTTGTTGCTGATTTGTCAGACTTATAAAGCACTAATGACTGTATATTACTGTATTATTAAACAATCAGGTAACTGCATTGATGTATTCGTTGTTGATGTGTCAGACTTATAAAGCACTAATGATTGTATATTACTGTATCTTTAAACAACTAGGTAACTGCATTGATGTATTCGTTGTTGATGTGTCAGACTTATAAAGCACTAATGATTGTATATTACTCTATCTTTAAATAACTAGGTAACTGCATTGATGTATTCATTGTTGATGTGTCAGACTTATAAAGCACTAATGAATGTATATTACTGTATCATTAAGCAACTAGTTAACAGCATTGATGTATTAGTTGTTGATGTGCCAGACATATAAAGCTCTAATAACTGTGTATTACTGTATCATTAAACAACTATTTAACTGCATTGATGTATTCATTGTTGCTGTGTCAGACTTAAAAAGCACTGAAGACTGTATATTAATGTATCATTAAACAACTAGTTAACAGCATTGATGCATTCATTGTTGAGGTGTCAGACGTATAAAGCACTAATGACTGTATATTACTGTATCATTAAACAACTACGTAACTGCATTGATGTATTCGTTGTTGATGTGTCAGACTTATAAAGCAGTAGTGACTGTATATTACTGTATCGTTAAACAACTAGATAACTGCAATGATGCATTCATTGTTGAGGTGTCAGACGTATAAAGCACTAATGACTGTATATTACTGTATCATTAAACAACTAGTTAACTGCATTGATGTATTCGTTGTTGTCGTGTCAGACTTATAAAGCACTAATGACTGTATATTAATGTGTCATTAAAAAACTAGTTAACTGCATTGATGTATTCGTTTTTGATGTTTCAGACTTATAAAGCACAAATGACTGTATATTACTGAATCATTAAACAACTAGGATTTTGCATTGATGTATTCGTTGATGTGTCAGAATTATAAAGCACTAATGACTGTATATTACTGTATCATTAAACAACTTGTTAACTGCATTGATGTATTCGTTGTTGATGTGTCAGACTTATAAAGCAGTAAAGACTGTATATTACTGTATCATTAAACAGCTAGTTAACTGCATTGATGTATTCACTGTTGATGTGTCAGACTTATAAAGCTGTAATGACTTTTTATTACTGTATCATTAAACAACTAGTTAACTGCATTGATGTATTCATTTCTGATGTGTAAGACTTATAAAGCACTATTGACTATATATTACTATATCATTAAACAACCAGGTGACTGCATTGATGTATTCGTTGTTGATGTGTCAGACTTATAAAGCACTAATGATTGTATATTACTGTATCTTTAAACAACTAGGTAACTCCATTGATGTATTCGTTGTTGATGTGTCAGACTTATAAAGCACTAATGAATGTATATTACTGTATCATTAAGCAACTAGTTAACAGCATTGATGTATTTGTTGTTGATGTGCCAGACATATAAAGCTCTAATAACTGTATTTTACTGTATCATTAAACAACTATTTAACTGCATTGATGTATTCGTTGTTGATGTGCCTGACTTATAAAGCACTAATGACTGTATATTACTGTATCATTAAACAACTAGTTAACTGCATTGATGTATTCGTTGTTGATGTGTCAGACTTATAAAGCACTAATGACTGTATATTACTGTATCATTAAACAACTAGTTAACTGCATTGATGTATTCGTTGTTGATGTGTCAAACTTATATAGCACTAATGAAAGTATATTACTGAATCAATAAACAACTAGTTAACTGCATTGATGTATTCGTTGTTGATGTGTCAGACTTTTTAATCACTAATGACTGTATATTACTTTATTAAACAACTATTTAACTGCATTGAAGTAATTGTTGTTGATGTGTCAGACCTATAAAGCACTAATGACTGTATATTACTGTATCATTAAACAACTAGTTAACTGCATTGATGTATTTGTTGTTGATGTGTCAGATGTATAAAGCACTAATGACTGCATTTTACTGTATCATTAAACAACCAGCTAACTGCATTGATTTATTCTTTGTTGATGTGTCAGACTTATAAAGAATTAATGACTGTATATTACTGTATCATTAAACAACTAGGTAACTGCATTGATGTATTCCTTGTTGATGTGTCAGATTTATAAAGCAGTATTAACTGTATATTACTGTATCATTAAACAACTAGGTAACTGCATTGATGTATTCATTGTTGATGTGTCAGACTTATAAAGCTCTAATGACTGTATATTACTGTATCATTAAACAACTAGTTAACTGCATTGATGTATTTGTTGTTGATGTGTCAGATGTATAAAGCACTAATGACTGCATATTACTGTATCATTAAACAACCAGGTAACTGCATTGATTTATTCTTTGTTGATGTGTCAGACTTATAAAGAATTAATGACTGTATATTACTGTATCATTAAACAACTAGTTAACTGCATTGATGTATTTGTTGTTGATGTGTCAGATGTATAAAGCACTAATGACTGCATATTACTGTATCATTAAACAACTAGGTAACTGCATTGATGTATTTATTGTTGATGTGTCAGACTTATAAAGCAGTAATGACTGTATATTACTGTATCATTAAACAGCTAGGTAACTGCATTGATGTATTGGTTGTTGATGTGTCAGACTTATAAAGCAGTAATGACTGTATATTACTGTATCATTAAACAACTAGGAAATTGCATTGATGTATTGGTTGTGTTTGTGTCAGACTTATAAAGCACTAATGACTGTATATTACTGTATCATTAAACAACTAGTTAACTGCATTGATGTATCCTTGTTGATGTGTCAGACTTAAAAAGCACTAATGACTGTATATTACTGCATCATTAATTACTTCATTGATATACTTGACTTGAATATGTTTTCAGCTGCTGAAGTATTAATTGGTTGTGCCCTGTCCTCCTGTTAACTATCTCCTTTACTTCCTTCCAACTAACAACTGTTCCACCTAACCCTCACACACCCTTTTCCCTTCCAATGGCAAGGTAATCTCTCTTACCTCTTTTTTCCTTTTTTTTCATTGCAACCGGGTAATCTGTCGCTAACACATACTACGTCTTTCACTTTTCGGACACAGGCACACTCACTTTATCCCTGCTCCTGCGTCTTGCACACATACTTGGTAGTCTCTTCCATCTAACCTCCTCTTCTTTTTTTATTTCTCCTGTTTCCTAGGTTAGAACACCTGGTCAGTCTCCACAGTTTAGAACATACAAGTTTGAACATTCAACTGAAGCTCAGATCCTCTCCAACATATCTGACCTAGTGGTTCTACAGCCTACCATCCCAGCTTGTGTATGCTAATGGCCGATTTTATCACTTTAACTTGACTACGTGTTTAGACTGCTCGCACACCACCGAGACGAACCCCTGCTCTACTCCTTCCCCATATTTAGTGTTCCTCTGCCTTTAGCTCACACATTACTATCCGCTGTCCCAGTCCTTTTCCTGCTATCACCTTCATTAACTTGGACCGCTGTACCCATGCTTACCACCCACCCTGCCACTTTTCCTCTTTACTTCTCCTCACTTACTGGAATGATTGCAAACTTTTTTTTTTTCTTTTTTCCTTTCAGTTTTCTTTGCAATGTTTCCGCGCTATTGCTTAACCAGTTTCAGTACTTAAATCTCCACTGATTGCTTTTATTTTCTCTGCTATCTGTCACCATCTGCTGCAACCCACTCCATTTGCTCTATCTATGCTCTAGCTCACTCCATTCCCCTACCCTGCCCCAAAATCCCTACGTTCCAACTATCCCTACATTTAAACCTCTCCACAAGTTGCACCCCCCCCCCCCAGCAATTCATCCAATCACATCAGTCACACACATAATTGCCAATTATCCATATATAATTACACTGATTACTTTTTTTTTCTTAACCACACTATAACTACTACCTATAGCAGGCACACCTTCACTTGTCACTCTATATACTATACACCAAAACAAAACAACTCCAGATTACATACACAATGTTGCTTCAAAACCTTCCTCTACTTACCCTGTTAATAACCTCTTACCTTCTAACTTGCTATCAAGCTCTACCGATCATAACTATTTACTCCTCCACTAACCACCTCAACTCTGCACTCCATTCTCCATTAAACAACACAATCATATCTCCTTACCTTTTAGCAGCTCCTGCACACACCTATTTACAGTCAGTTATGCTCACTCTATGTCTGCCCCACATCTACAGCTCAAATATGTTAAACCAGTTACCAAACTCTCACACCTATTCCTATTCAACTCTCCTTTGTTCAAGTTAAATGGTGGCATTCATACTAATCCAGGACCTCAACCTAATAATCAAACCCCTCACACTACAAACCTCACTCATTTGCCAAACACCACTCTTCTCCCTCATAGTAGCTCAGATCTCCTACTATTAAACATGAACCTAAGAAGCATACTTAACAAAAGTCATGAGTTTCATGTAACTATCACCCTATACACCCCCAACATAGCTATCCTAAAAGAATCCTGGCTAAAACCCCACATACCTGACAGTGAAATCCTAACCCAAGGTCACAACATACATAGACATGACAGAATACATAAAACAGGTGGTAACATAGCTATACTATACAAGCACACTATCAAACTAGAAAGACTCCAAGTCAACCCCCCAGAACTGCAAAATCCAAAAATTCTAATTACCTGCCTTCAACTAAACTCCAACGAACACATTATTATAATATCTATCTATATTCCCCCAGGTAACAACAATTCCACTACTGAAGACCTCCTTTGTTGGAGTGCTTCAACTTTTTGACAATAAACTATAATAATGCTGGACTTCAATATGAATTGATCCACCTACTCATGAGATAATCGCTCCAATTTTATCAGCCTCCATGGTTTCTATCAAATGATACAATCCCCTAACAGATTTGACAAGAATAGCTAAAAAGAATCTATCCTTGACTGGACCTCACAAACAAATCCTCACTCTGTCGCCAGTGAGGCTCTCTCCATGACTGCCTAAGTGATCGTCTACCTACCTACCTCCCTAGGCAATGTGTCTATCCTTAATTACTTACAAACTTGTGCACAACAAAAGGCATTTCTCCCCTGAAGTTTTCAAAGACATTCTGCAACAATTTGACTGGTCCCCTTTCAAACACTTGCACCTAGACTTGGCTGTTGAATATTTTAATAATACATTCTTCAATATACTAAACAACCTAGACCCCATTAGAAAGATCCATGCTAAATCTAAATACATACCATGGCTTACCAATGAGACTAAGGAATTTCTAAATTGGATAGACAGAGCATGGGACCCATACCATATGAATAAAGGTTAAGATTCCCCTCCTCACATACCATCAATTACGCAACCTTGTCAAAAAACAAATCAAACAAAACAAAAAGCTTTACTATACATCCATGCAACAAAAACAGCAAAGCAATCCCCAGAAATTCTGGGGTACCATTAAACAATTACTTATGCCTGGACAGAACACAACCCCATCTCAAGCCACTCCAAATACACAAGATAGTATAGCCACACAATTTAATTCACACTTTATCAACTCTATTCTCTCCCTAGTAGAAAATAACAAGACCCTCCTTTCTATCCCCAGTGTACTAGGCAGTTCCCCTAATTCCTTCACAATCAAACCAGTTCAGACTTACATCATCAAAAAATATCTATCCAATCTTAAGCCTTCTTCCCATCCATTTGACCAACTTCCCAATGAATTTCTAAAGTTAGCAGCAGACTCCATCTCCTACCCTATATCTCTCTAATAAACTGGCCCATTACTGAGCAATATGTACCCAATCTCTGCAAGTCTCCTATATCACCTTCCTCCACAAAGACAGCATATCTACAGAATTCTCAAACTACAAGCCAATTGCTGTACTCCACCCATACCCAAATTTCTTGAAAAATGCATACACAGATAACTCCTTAACTATACGCTAAGTAATAATCTCATATCTGCATCTCAATATGGCTTCAGATTTAAACACAGTACCACCACTGCCCTTGTCAGCTTTACAAATTCAATTAACCATCTTAAAAATGCTAACCATCTTGTCTCTGCCATCTTTCTTGATATGTTGAAGGCATATGATACAGTGTCACACCAAAAGCTGCTAAAAGAACTAGCTACTTTAAATCTAACCGGGCCTGCTCTCCTCTGCTTTCTCAGCTACTTAACTGACCACCAACAGGTAGTTAAGTGGCAAACTGAACTATCCACCCTACTACCAGTCTCAGTAGGAGTTCCACAAGGCTCAGTTTTTGGTCCACTGCTTTTCGCCATATTCATCAGTAGGATCAGCATAGCCACCCAGAATGCAACTATCGCTCAATATGCTGATGACTCCTCCCTCATATGCTCAGCTCCCTCCCTACCAGAACTCCTACAAACAGCCCAACAATCTTTTCAAGACATTGAAGAATATTTCTCTGATTCTCAACTTATACTCAATCCAAATATAACAAAGATTATGCTCTTCCTTAATAGTAAAGCACCTGATAACTATACTTCTTTCACCAACTACTCAGCCAATAAAACTAAAATAGAACCTGTCCTGCACACCAAACTCCTTGGAGTTACAATAGATGACAACTTAAAATCTGGTAAGCACTTCACTGTAGCTATCAAAATGCTTCACGTTAAGCTTGGTTTGCTGTACAGAATCAAGCCTTGCCTAACTGATGTCACTAGACATTCCATAGCAAGGACTCATCTACTCTCTACCCTTTTTTATGCATCACCAATATTCACAAACCTCAGAAAATCTGACCTAAACAAGCTGGAGTCCTGTTATAACAAGATCGCAAAATTTGCTACTAACCTCCCTCACAGATCACATCACTGCAGAGCACTTCATAAACTAAACTGGATCAAACTACCTCATGTCCTATCTCTGAAGCAACTAACATTCGTTCATTGTATCTTACATCATCCAAACTACTGTTCATCACTTAAGAACTTAGTTCAACCCTACTCAAACAACAGAACACTAAGATCCTACTACAAATTACTACTTACAGTAACTAAACTTAATAACCATCATGGCAATTCTCTATTCTCCCACCAAATATCCAAGTCCTGGAATTCCATACCTCAAATTATACTAAACACTACCAATACATCCAAATTTAAAACACTGCTTAATGAACACCTAGCTAACACCTGGCTCTGCTCCTGCGCTAACCCAGGCTGATTTATTCTGTCCATCCTTTTTCTTTCAACCATAATTATCTTTTTTTCTTTTTATATTCTAAGATTCTAAGCTGCTTTTTTTAGTTCCCACCAAATTTCACCTTCTCTCTACATACAACTAATTTACTACCCCTTTCATCACTTTACACCTATCTCATGTCTTTTACATGCAGCTTCTTTCCCTCCTTATCAAATGACCTCCACACGACCTTGCTATCACTGTTTTAGGTATATGTGCCACTAACATTTCATCTATTTTTCCTGCCTTCTATACAATATCTGCTTTTAATAATATTTTCTTCCCATACCATTACATTTCACCTAAAACCTACCATTTCCCTATGATGGTATAATCTACTTTAATTTGTCAAATTGCTAATTATCAACTTTTTTTCTACTCATAATATTATTACTCTATATTGTGTGTTTTGTTAGATATCTCTTTATTCTGTTAGTTAGGTTATTTAGCTTACTTACTGTCTGTATTTTTTTTTGTATTATCCTGTAATGTGTTTCCCTGTATTATATTGTAAAATTATTTGTTTCTGGTATTGTATTGCATGAATTTGCATGTAATGTTCTTTTGTAAAGGAGCTTTTCTCCCTGGGCCTTTGCTAAAAATGGGCCTCTGGCCAAGTCAGACATCCATTCCCAGTAAACGAATGGGAAATAAAAAAAAAATATATATGTGTATATATATATATATATATATATATATATATATATATATATATATATATATAAATATATATGTGTATATATATATATATATATATATATATATATATATATATATAGATGCATGTTCCCAATATATGGATCCCCTACTTATGTATCTTTTCATTTATTTTTGTTTGCAGTTCCATTGTCAGACCTCTTGTTTTACGTAATCAGTTTTCTATTCTTTCATAAGCCTTCATGTATCCCATCTTCTCAGTTTCATCTGTAGCATTTTGATATAACTGAACTGCTACTAAATTAATTCTGCATTGCCTTTTGTCCATTTGCATAAATTTTATTTTGGTACAGTTTCTGCTAGGCACAATGTAAACAACAAAACTGAGTCCTGCATTTAGCCTTTATTTCAAGGTAATGTGCTTGTTTTGATCCAACATTCCTTTCTCTTCCACGTCTCCAACTGTAGACAGTTGATTATAACATAATATACAATGACCCCCCATTAATATTCCAAAACATGCACGCTGATTGCTCAACGTGCACATTGTAAATCAGAGTTATAGTAATGGCAAAAGGTCCGGTTGCTGAGACTTTTTCCATTAGTATAACTCTATTTTTACAGCAATGGAGAACGCAAGATCTACGTTGCTACACTGTCTCGCTATTTTAAATGAGTTTAACATAGCAAGACAGCTTTAAAAAAAGTAACGGAGATCTTCCTATCTCTGTTGCTTTTTTTAAAGGTGTCTTGCTATGTTAAACTCCTTTAACATAGCGAGACAGTTTGTAAAAAGCAACGGAGATCTTGCTTTCTCCGTTGCTTCCGCCCACAGCTCTGATGTACTACGTAAGCATACGCATGTGCAGTACATCAGAACTGCCACAAAATACCAGACAGCTGTGGAAGGGCAGCAAGGAGACATTATACAATGCCATTATTTAAGAAAAGTAATTATTTTTTTCTTAAATGATGTCATTGTATAATAGCAATAACCCACTTCTGGGTGTGGGTAATGCTGGATTTACCCACTGTTGTCTTTGTTTGGCCACTCGGGCTTCGCCCTCACGACCAAACCACACCATCCGTGGGTAAATCCAGCATTACCCACACCCAGGCATGGGTTATTGCTATAAAATCATATTTATTTCCACTGCATACTGCTGTACTTGGAAAAATCATATTTTTTCTCTAAACACTGTGGTCGTTGTTGCTGCTGGAAAGAGTATATTTAGATATGACCCTTCCTACTCAACACAGGTCCAATGGTCTAACACACTAGTTTCTCATGCCTCACATAGCAAGAGACATCAGCTGACTGGATCACATGACTTTAACAATAAACTACATTAAAAAGAAGAAACAGACATTCACAAAGTCAAGCTTGTTGATGCCATTTGCTGATTTGTACTGTTATTGACTTTAATGATATTGTAGAAGGAAAAGAGGAAATAATTCTGTGATATAGTGCACCATACAAGGTGCACTGTAAAAAACAAATTCTCTAGTATAATGGATTGCACATGTCAAAGGTTTTATGGGTTTCATTTATATTTCTAATTTTCTCTCATGTACTGTGCCTGATGCTGTATATATTGTGCATAAATAATGTATAAATTCCTTCAGCAGAAAACCGATTGCCATGTTAAGCGACCAAGAAAGCGGAATGTTTTTGCATAAACAGGATAGCACAATGATGCAAGCATAAATGAAATACATACCACCTTAGATCGGGCAAACTAATAATGATCAAAATCATTTTGTATGATATGTCTTAATTCTGTATCCTTCTTGAATCCTGTCACATTGCTGCAGTCTCCGTGCATTGCATAGACAAGATAAGTAGGCAGTGCTTCCTTTCCATATCCGATGAGATCAATATTTGGTAACCACAGATTAAAATGATTCAGTGATTGGCATAGCACTTTATAAACCAATGCATGCCAGAATAAGGGAAATATCAATGTCCTTCAGCTGCATTTCTTTGACTTTATTTATGTCCTAAAAGGAGGCATGTTAAATGATGATTCAACACTACATAAATATTCCTTATACATGAACAAATATGCAACACATTCACAGTGTCCACTGTGTGCATTTTAAATTAACTCGGTCAATTGTTACAGTACATGATTGTATTAAAAAGGACAGCACATACACCTCAGTGAACAAGCAGCACTGAGCCCATTTATACAGTCACATGACTGCAATAAACCTCATAAGTTTGTATTCTTGAAGGCATGCAGGCCAGGATAAGAAC
Source organism: Protopterus annectens (assembly GCF_019279795.1). Classification (NCBI taxonomy): domain Eukaryota; kingdom Metazoa; phylum Chordata; order Ceratodontiformes; family Protopteridae; genus Protopterus; species Protopterus annectens. The sequence continues at coordinate 492,058,198 of NC_056751.1, forward strand.
CAGGATGAGCTAAGCAAAGCAGAAATGTTACATTGTATATAAGGAGTAGCACCTGCAGCAAACTCCTCATAGATTAAATAGGTTCACATTTCAAATCTGAGCATCTTCTGTTAAGACTAAAAAACTTAAATATTTATATAGGGAACAGAATCAACAAGATCAAAATGTACAATGAGCCATGTTAAAGCAAATGGAAAGGATGTTGATGTCATACAAGACTAAATGCAATTTACTGATACTGACAGAAAACCTTTAGAGCGGAGAGTCAGAAGAAATTTGGCATTAAAAGAGAGTTGACTAGAAATCATTTGATGGAAAAAAGTGTACTGGCATGTTGGATTTACATGAACTAAGTTTTACAATCAAAGATAGGGGTAATCAGAAAAGTCACTGTTGAATAAATAGATATGACAGGCGAATTGGAGTTATTTTAAGTAGGGGTTATTACAGTCAGGCCTCTGGGGAGCTCTGCACAGTGCTTGAAGTGACAATCTGTTTATATTCTCTTCTTGGCAAGTGTTACCTTAATACGTCAAGATTGATGAATAAACATTCATTACACTGCAAGTATGACCAATTCTAAAAATTGGAAGGAGCATCCTCCCCCCAAAAAAACAAATTATTAGACTCAGGTAGTAAAGTGAAAAACAGTGGCAGAATACAAGAACTCATGGGCCAAACATAAAACGTTTTTGTAAGGCATGGAAAACAATGTAGCTGTTAAGTATAAGATTTGCAGTGAGATATGGAATATAAAGTACCTGTTAAGAAGGATATACAGCATATGGGGATGGGGCAGATTAGGTGGGTCGTAAAGTCATTACCTGCCGTTACAGCTTATATCTCACTCTATAACTGCTATAGAGATGTAGTGAATGGCTCAGATGCCAGTGTACCTTAGAGGTACATTGGTCCTATTTAATATTCTGCCAATCATTCGATTATCATGGCCTTTAAGTGCTCTGCAACACTATGCTCCCTTTGTTGTTTCTATTTGCCAGATTAAGTATTGCTGAGGTTATTAAAATATAGCTGAAATCTGCTTATGAATATGTTTTTTTATCTCTGTGTAATTCAGTTAAATTCAGGTCCTGTGATTATCAAAAGAATAATTTCCAGACATTTCTCAACAGCTAATTGCCAGTCATTTCTGAAGGATGAATTTTCTGCATTTTTCGCATATTGAGGAATTTGCTTGCTATTTGCATCTGAATATTAGCTGCTGCCAGCACGTTTCCTCATCGAATGGAACCAGTAAGATCTGTTAACTCATGGCTGGGGCAGGTGAGTAGATCAAGATACAAAAGTAAACAAAACATTGTTGCTGAGGAATAATATTTTAGTTTATGCCTTAACTTTCCTTCTTGCATGTTCACCCATTGATTTCCAGGAGTGGAACTACAAAGAGACATGCTGGCATATTTTCCCACCACTGTGATAATTCAGCCAAATACCATGCATGCCACCGGTGAAAGCCTTCTGTGCACATCCCCAGTGTCTGCCAGGGATTTACCGAAAGGTATACCTGAGTCGACAACCTCCATTAGGATAGCCCTACCCATTTTGTCCTGCCAGCCAAGCTGATAATCAAACCTGACTTGAATAGGCTATAGTCAGGACAGTATCCCTCCATGCCAATGAGCTACATTTCAGAATTTTCTGACACATGAACTTTGCTATAAGAGGTCAGCAACTGAAATTTAAGAGGAGCTATTTTGTAAACTTTTGTTAAACACTTTGGTGCCAATTTAATGTGCGAATCACAGTGGTTGCAGTAAATATACTTTGCTTGTTAACTATTTGTTTTAAAACAGGAATCTGGCTTACAGCCTCAGAATGTAATGAGGATGATATTGTTATACAGATAGCACTGAAATAAAGTACACTTTAATTAAGGATTATATTTCTAGGCCTTAACATATTGTTATTTGGCAGGAACAATGTAAAAGGAAATTGTTAAGAAATAAAAGGAAAACATCTCTGACCAGGAAGGATGAATTGCACATTTTTTTTCAGACCGAACAATAAATTGTTTTTTCTGTTGTCAAGCAGCAGTTTTTAAGATTAAGACAACCCCCGATATTTGTGGGTCTTCTGCCAGAGCATTGTGGGCTTAGTGGTGGTTGGTCGCCCCTCCTTAAACAGCAATGATAAACCACATCTGTTACAAAAGCCAGAGACCACACATATGTTCCCTCCAATCTTATGTCACTCAGGTGCTCTGACTTTTAAATTCAGCTAGAAAACTCTTTTAGTATTGTACATAAAGTTTCCCCACCTGATATATCGGGGTACAACCTTCAAAATAAAGGAGGTGTAAAATATTAGATACAAGCCTGGTGGTCAACATAAAGGCATAATTCAGCAGTTTTACTGATACTAGTTATGCCACAAAATTTGATTTTACTCTGCTGCTGTGTGGGCTCATCCCACAACATGTACTGAGCATTAGGCACAATACATCGTTTCTGACTATCTGCTACAGCATTGGGCTGACATAGCACCACTGGGCATCACACCACTCTCTCTGACTCTCTTTCTATCTTTTCAGCACTACTGTAGTCTACATTTATCTCCCTGTTTCCACCCAACCTCACTTTATTTTATTTTTTAATACTGACTCCTCCCCTTACCAAAATCATCCAATCATAGTTAATCACAGCCTCCAATCTCCTATTTTAAGACACACCTATACCCTTCTCAAGAAGATAAAAAACAGAGCACTCATCATTTCACAGACTTACTACTGCTGTCTATATCCTATTGCAGGAATTTCCAAACAAAATCTTCCTTGTGTTATAAAATGTGTAACACAATAAGGCTCCGAATAGTCACCACTGGCAAACTAAATTAACTCTGAATATTCTCTGAATTATCCAACACAGCAGCTATAAGCAGGTAGGCTCAAGCAACAAAACCAGTTATAAACATTCTTGCGCCAATATAGGTTCATGGGTTCATAGGTTGGTACTAGGCTATCGGCCCTAGGGCCTATACAAGCCTAGCCATAACAGTTCCCTGGATATTTCTTCCCACAATATTTACTTTCCTGGACCCCTGTCTAGCAGGGTGACTGACATGATCCCGGGGTGAATTTCCTATCTCCCATCCAATCATCAAGTTCCTTTTGAAGATAGCCAAGGAGGCGCTCTGCTAGACATGTTTGGGAAGTCTATTCCAGAGTATGGGGAGTCTCTGGGTCAGGAACCTATCCCTCCAGCATGTTTTGTTCATTGTGATGACAAGGTTTAGATCCCTGGAGTGTGTGGCTCCGAGGGATTGGGATTTCTTTAAGTGGAGCATGTCCAACAGCTCAGGGTTTGACATGGCCTTGTATGTTAAGCAGAGATCGCCTCTGAGTAGACGATATGCCACAGAGTATAGCTGAAGTTTTTTTTAGACGGTCAGCATATGGCATCTGCTTTAGGCCTGTGATTCTTTTAGTGAGGTATTTCTGCGACCTTTCCAGCTGTTGCAGATGTCTTGTGAGGTACATACCAAATGCGGTGTTATACTCTATAATGGGTCTAATGAGGGATGAGTACAGTGGAACAATGACCTCCTTTTTCCTGGATGAAAAGTCCTTAGTGATTAGGTGTGCCACATAGAAGGATTTCCTGACTGTTGTGGTGTTATCGAAGGTGAGACCAATGTCCACCTGTGTCCCTAAGTCTCTCATCACACTTTCAGTGTTTAGTGTACTGCCACCTATGTGGTAATTCATGGGTACATGTTTTTTCCTAAAGGGGATAACTATACGTTTCTTGACATTAAGCTTCAGCCCATGGTTCTGCCACTAAGCATATGTTTCTATAAGGCCCTTTTGTAGAATATCCACATCATTTGGGGATTCAGTAATGGCTCCCAGTTTGCAGTCATCTGTGAAATTTGTTAGCCAAAGTCCCTTAGTGTTGGCCTGTACTTCAGAGAAGTAGATGCCAAACAAGAGCGGTCCCAGGACTGAACCCTGAGGTACTCCACTTTTCACTTGTCTGGAGCTGGATTTGGAGTCAGCTACTTTTAGTCTGTGTTCTGTCAGTAAGCCAGTTGACAACCCATCGAGTGACATAGGGATTTATGCCCATCTTAGTAAGTTAATCTATGATTCTAGAGTGGGGAATGGTGTCAAAGGCCTTGGCAAGGTCCAGATAGGCTGTGTGAACTGCCTTAGCCTCATCTACAGCTCTGGAGACTGATTCAAAGAAGTCAATCAGGTTCAGGAGACAAGACCATTCAAAGAAGTCAATCAGGTTCAGGAGACAAGACCAGCCCTTCACAAACCCAAACTGGGTGGGGTCCAGTGTTTGAAGGTTGCCAATTTCTTTGTTTATAAGTTTCATGATAATGCGTTCCATGCCCTTGCAGATCAGGCTCATAAGACTGATTGGACGGTAGTTCCCAAGATCCAAGGTGGATCCCCCCTTGTGGGGGGTGTACACACACAGTTATAAACATTCTTTTACAATATTACTTTGAGTACATGGCATATACTGCAAGTAACCTACATCCCTCCTCTTAACAAGATGAACTTTATAACAGTTATTAAGATGATCATCCGTTTCATCATACACGGTATTATACTGATTTGCCTTGTCCTACTAATGCTGCAAATGCAGAGGACGCACAAATACACCCTGGGTTGTAACCTAGAGGTGTATTAACATATGAACCCACTCTACCACTCTCACTCCATACATGACAATGATCCCACTTCGATCCTAAAAGAACCAGCCATTGTATACATGAAATTCAGCATACAAGCAAGCAAGCAAGCAATAACACCCAACAGGGCATGTGTTACTATGTAAATAACCTCCGCCTAGGAGTAGTATGAGGTCTGATGCCACAGGTGGAGGGCCTCTATACTCCTGGAAGGGTGTTATTTACCCAGCAATGCAGACCCTGGAGGGCATTATTGTGCTTAGATAATGGGCTGTATGTGAAATTGTGTTTTACTTGCTTATGTATTTTTTTATTACAATACTATGTTTTTTTTTATGTTTTTCATGTAAAATAATTCCTCCGCCACTTGCTGTAGTAAATGTAAATGGTGTTGAAGGAAGTATTTTACATCCAAAATATAACATTTTTAAAAAAATATCCCGATATTTCATTCATTTTTTTGGTCCTTTTCTCCAAAAATGTGTGGGTTGTTGCCAGTCATTGGGGATTGAAGTCACTATATAATGATGTACATTTGAGTTTCAGACTTTATTTCCTTCAGAAAATGCATGCCAAAACAGATCCTCTTATTCAAGTAACATTGTAATGTTATAGCAGCAATATTTAAAATCTGTTCCTATTTTTGAGACTTTGTGTCCCTTTTATGTTAGGCTTTGTCCGTATTTCTTGTGCTAATAGGTTGAGAGCTATGCAAACCTCTTAACTGCTGCTGCCACTGGTCGATTGATCCCCCCCCCAGACACACACACATATACACACACAAAAACACAGTTCTGGTTCAGAAAATGCATGCTAACACAAATCCTGTTATTCAAGCATCTTTGTAATTTTATAAGAGCAATATCTATTGTTATTTTTGAATCTTTGTTCCCCCTTTATTTTAGGCTAAATCCAGATATTTTGAGCTAAGTGATTGAAAGGTATACAAACCTCTTAACTGCTGCTGCTGTCACTACTTGATTGGTCTCACTTTTCACACAAACACATTCACTTCCACTCTCATGCACACAAGCACACATACACTCATACACATAGACAGAAACATAAACATACACACTTTTCTTTCTTTATGTTTCTTTTACTTTTGCGCTCACTAAACAGCAAAAGCAATGTTCAGCTAATGTAAAATAATGTCTCGACTGATCTCACTTTCACTCCCCTGCTTGAATACACTCAACGCACTATTCTATTTTTTTTTTAAATTTTCTTTTCCTTTGTTTTTTATTTAATATTCGCTAAACAGCAAAAGCGCTGCTTAGTGAGTGTAAAATTATAGTAGCCATTAGCTTTCTTTCAGTTCAAGCACCAAAACAGCTTGCTATGGACTTGTTTTTCAGTATGCATTACCTGTAGATTAAAACCCTGCTTGAGAAGTTTGATGTTCTTCATGTTTCACTGTTGCAGTCATCACATCTGGGTTATCTGCCTGCAGGTAGCCCTCAGCCAGCCTGAATACCAGAGTCTTGGATTCCTGCGTCGGATGCTGTCTCTTCTTCCATGACGTCAGGGGTATAAAACATATAGCCGACACCATTACATCAGTCTTTCTTGCCGTGCGATGCCCGAAGCAGAAGCAGTTCACAAGTGCCGGTCTGCCGACTCCGGAAATTTTCATTTTCAAGTTTCATAATGGAAGTCTTCAAAAAGTGATAAGTACCCCATTGGGGATTTTTTTTCTTGCTCCAACCGATGTCAGTAAAAGTTAACAATTGTCTTACCTGTGGAAAGCAAATACCTCATAAAGATTTTCATTCATACTGCATTCCTTGCTTAGGCCCAAACCACGACGTCCCTCGCTGTCGGTTTTGTGCCCTGTTCAACCCCTGAACTATTAGTCGTTGGGCTATCTTTGCAGCAAATTATTTTGGTACTTGGTATCAGTACTCTGAAATGGCTTCATTAAGCCATCCAACTACCAATCTTCCGAAAAAATGTAAAGATAAAGACAGAGACAGACCGCATAGGTCCAAAACTGCCGACGACACTTCTGTTAAGCTAGTCGCCAATCCGCCAGTATTCAGTGAGGTGCTTTCACAGCCCCTGATACCCGCTACCTCAGATTTGCAGGCCTCTACTGAGATGCATTTGGAGTCCGGTATGCTGTGAGATGCTTCTTTAACTATGGAACCTGCGATATTCGCCAGACTACAAAAACACATGGAGCAAAGATCTGTGATGTTACAGGGGCCCTAAGGACCCTTAAGCCATAGCGTAAGCCAGGGAACCTTGTCGGCTAGGCTTACATAGGCCCTTGGGCTGATAGCTTAGTACCTACCTATGAACCTATGTCTCTACCTTGGATGGGTCCAGAGTCGCTGTGCAGGCACTGGCTTCTGAGGGTGTTTTCAGGACTACAGACTTGCATTTTAAACTGATGCCATCTACTTCATCCAGGCCTAAAACTCGCACCACGCCTAGAAATCCGACATCCAAACCGCAAGCTCAGGGCCATATGCCTAAAAAACAAATGCTTAGAATGGCTGAAAACCTTATTACCTTAATTAGGGGAAGCCAACCTTCCTCCTCTAAGAGACCTAGAACCGATTTTCCTTCTGATTCTTCTGATCAGGAATCTGATATTTCTGTTCCTTCTGATTACCAGGATTTGCCCTTATCTACCTATGAGGATTCTGATGCAGAGGATTCTATTCCCTCTGCTTCCCCTCCAGAAGATTTTTCTTTTGGTGAAACCTTGCACACTCTTAGGGAGCATTTCCTCTGGGAAAGCCAGGATTACGTTGACTCCAAAAAGAGGCTTAGGGAATTCTTACTCCTTCCTTAACACAGGCCTTTAGCTATCCCTCCTGTTCTGGACAGTATAAATGATGCTTTCCTGGAATCTAGCCTTTCCCCAGACACTTTAACTCCAGCTCCCAGAAAACCTGACAGGTATTACAGAGTCCAACCAATAAAAGAGAAACACTGTGGTGCACTGTGTTCAGTAAACAAAATCCAAAATCCAGAATAAAAAAGAACACAGTTATGTAAAATCACCAAAATTTATTGCAGCAAAGCTTTCGGGTTTCCCCTTCCTCAATGCTATGATAAAACTATTTCAATTCACATTTAAATAATGAGAAAGTAATTGATCATATGACACAGCCAACCAATACAAACATTTGAAAAACAAAAGAACAAAAAAATTTTAAAAAACCTCACCACAGCAAAATAATTTACAAAATAATACATTTTCAATTAATGCAGCTTATGCTGCTTCTTAATTAAAACAGGCTTCAGACTTACTGCACTATTAATGCCTGGATAGACATCTGCTTGTAGTTTTACTATCCATGAGTATTCTATATTTTCCAATATATTATTAATATCACCTCCCCTCATATTATGTTGTATAACCTGTATTACTTAAATTTAAAATTATAACCATTAATATTATTATGTATATGTTTTGATAGTGCATTAGTAGGTACATTTCTTCTAATCTCTGATTTATGCTCTATAATACGATCTTTTAGCTTTCTGCTACTCTTATCAACATAAAAAGAAGGACATTTGGTACAGGTAGCTAGGGAAATATCATATGCTGAAAAGTGGAAAAGATACTGTTCCTGGAACCAGACTCAAGGGATGGGCACAATGGTGCCCGACTTACCTCATATTCTTCAGTACTTAACAGAAATGCTCCACAAGGGCCTATCCTTCTCGTCAATTAAAGTTCATGTCTCTGCCATTTCAGCACATTATAATACTGAACCACCCCTCTTCTCTCATCTCCTGCTAAAGCGATTCCTTAGAGTGGCCCAAAAATTTAAGACCCCCCCAGGAGAGCCCCTGCTCCAGCCTGGGACCTTAACTTTGTATTGGAAAAGCTCAACCCCCCCCCCTCCTTTGAGCAGAGTTGAAATTCCTTTCTTGGAAATAAGCCATCTCTTCAACAAGAAGAGTGTCTGAATTACAGGCCCCCGTGGCAGTGGAACCCTTCATTATCTTCCATCCAGACAGGGTTTCCCTCAGGACCAAACCTTCCTTTTTGCCCAAGGTGGTGTCTAGTGTGGCCCTAAATCAGTCCATTCATTTGCCTACTTTTTTCCCTAATCCACAAAACAAAGGAGAACGAATACTGCACTCTCTGGACGTGCACAGACAACTTAGATTTTATTTGGACAGGACTAAGCCTCTCAGAAAATCTGAACAGCTGCTAGTTGGCTTTGCTGGAGGGGCAGAGGGAAAGGCCATTTCAAAGCAAGCCATTTCTAAATGGATAGCCCATTGCATTCATTTCTGCTATAAGCACCATGGAAGCCTACTTACAGGATTAGATCACATTCCACCAGGGCTGCATCTACCTCTACAGCCTTTCTCAGAGGAGACTCTACCAGGGACATCCTAGAAGCTGCTACCTGGTGCTCTGTACATACCTTCATCAAGCATTACCACATGCCTATTTTTTCTAAATCCAGAGCTGGTTTTGCCACTGCAGTCTTGCAGGGCTTAATAGCTGGTCCTGATGCTCTCTAACTTCCTCCTCCCTTCCTTAGCTTTGGGAATCAACCCAAATGTGATGACTGCAACAGTGAAACCCAAAGAACATAGTACAGTTGTGTACACTTACCATAAATGTAGATGTTTGAGTGTAGTCACTGTTGCAGTCCTAGTTATCCTCCCTCCAGCCCCCTGACTTCTCGTGGCTCTACCTTTCTTTCTTGTTTGGTGTATTTAAGTTTTCTGGTGTATTTGTTTTTTCATGGAGGTATACCATAACATATAATTGCTTCCCATTGTGGGGGCACCTGACATCTGGGTAAAAAAAAATCTGATGTAATGGCGCCGGCTGCATGTTTTATTCTGCTTGATTGTATTTCCCTGAAATAAATCCACCTAGGCCTT
>NC_056751.1:492068225-492116559 GCF_019279795.1 Protopterus annectens
TACCAAACTATTCAGCCACCGAACCAGGATTGAAACACAAAAGATGGAGGAGTGTCCATATTCACCAAGGATATTCACACCACCAGGCTAGTTGCCCAACACAATGCATCTGAAATTCTCCAGGTGCAACTAACACTAGGTAAGACTGCAATCCAAACTGTAGCTTGCTACAGATCCCCCACCATGCCCCAAGATTCTCACTACACCTTTCTAAACATACTGGAAAATACTAAGATACAACCAAACACCCTAATACTGGGTGATTTCAACTACCCTGCCATTAATTGGGAAAACTTCTCATGTACCAACACCTTTGCCCAACGGTTCTTGGAATTCATAAATTCCAATGCCCTGGATCAACTAATCCATAGTCCCACTAGGGGCTCCAATATCCTAGACCTGTTAATTACCAACATGGGAAATTGATGCTCCACACCTATTGTCACCCCCTTGTTGGTCAGGTCAGACCATAAGCTAATCACCCTAAACATCCACATTTCACCCCCTCTCCCCAGTAAGGAAACCTCCATAAAAAAATTCTCCAAAGCCAACTTCATGCTACTCAAGTCAGAAGTGACAGACTTCATGACACCCATGCAGATGGGAACTGAAAGTTTGACTGCTGAGTCCTACACTAAAGCACTGTACGAGCACATCCACTCATGCATGAATTGTGCCATCCCAAATAGAACCAATATGCTCTCTTCCAAAAAAAGAAAACCAATCTGGTGGTCCCCTGCCATAAACAAACTTTACAACAAAGAGGAAAATCCCATGATGCAAAAAATTCCCTTACTAGCCTCAGTAAGAAGCTGAGATCCCTCGTAAAATCCTCCAAAGCTAGTTACGAAAATAAAATTGCCAAAGATTCCAAAGACAACCACAAGGCATTCTATAACTATATCAAGAATCTAAATAGCAATGCTCAGATCTGCTCTGAGCTACAACAGAATGGCATTAAATATACTGATCCCAAGGATATTGCCAATATCCTGGCAGATTGATTCAGTGCCAACTTCACTCCCCTCTCACCCCCTAAATGGCCCATCTCAATACCGGAAGATTGCCAAATTACGGCAGCCCAGGTATAAAGTGTACTCTCCAAAGCTAAGAATACAGCATCCATGGGACCAGATGACATTTTGGGCTGTGTACTACATGAACTACAAAATTAACTAGCACCTCACCTAAGTGTAATATTTAATCATACCCTCACCTCAGGCTTCATCCCAACTGAGTGGTGCATGGCTACAGTTATCCCACTCCACAAAGCGGGATTGACCTTGGATCCTGGGAAATACCACCCCATCAGTCTGACGAGCCTGATCTGCAAGGCCATGGAACATATTATCATGGAACTCATAAACAAAGATATTGGTAACCTTCAAATACTGGACCCCACCCAGTTTGGGTTTGTGAAGGGCCAATCTTGTCTCCTGAACCTGATTGACTTCTTTGAATCAATCTTCAGAGCAGTGGATGAGGGTAAGGCAGCCAACACAACCTATCTGGACCTCACCAAGGGCTTTGACACCATTCCCCACTCTGGAATCATAGATAAACTTACTAAACTAGGCATTAATCCCTACATCACTTGATGGGTTGCCAACTGGCTTACTGACAGAACTCCCACTGTAAAAGTAGCTGACTCCAAATACAGCTCCAGACAAGTGACAAGTGGAGTACCTCAGGGTTCAGTCCTGGGGCCACTCTTGTTTGGTATCTACTTCTCTGAAGTACAGGCCAACACTAAGGGACTCTGGCTAATGAAATTCGCAGATGACTGCAAACTGGGAGCCATTATTGAATCCCCAAATGATGTGGATACTCTACAAAAGGGCCTTACAGAAACATATGCTTGGTACTAGAGCCATGGGCTCAAGAGCAATGCCAAGAAATGTATATTTATCCCCTTTGGGAAAAAAACATGTACCCGTGAATTACCACATAGGTGGCAGTACACTAAACACTGAAAGTGTGATAAGAGACTTAGGGACACAGGTGGACAGTGGTCTCACCTTCAATAACCACATTGCCACAACAGTTAGGAATTCCTTCTATGTGGTACACCTCATCACTAAGGGTTTTTCATTCAGAAAAAAAGAGGTAATTGTCCCACGGTACTCATTCCTCATTAGGCTCATTATAAAATACAACTCCCCATTTGGTATGTACCTCTCAAGACATCTGCAACAACTAGAAAGGGTGCAGAAATACCTCACTAAAAGAATCACAGGCCTAAAGCAAATGCCCTATGCTGACCACCTTAAAAAACTCCAGCTATACTCTGTCACATATCGTCATCTACGCAGAGGCAATCTCTGCTTAACATACAAGGCCATGTCAAACCCAGAGCTGTTGGACATGCTACACTTAAATAAATCCCAATCCCTCACAGCCACACATTTCAGGGATCTAAACCTTGTCATTACAATAAACAAAACATGCTGGAGGGATAAGTTCCTGACCCAGAGACTCCCCAAACTCTGGAATAGACTGCCCGTACATGTCAAGCAGAGCACCTCCTTGGCCCTCTTCAAAAGGAACCTTGACGATTGGATGGGAGAAAGGAAATTCACCCCGGGGATCACTTCATTCGCCCTGCTAGACAGGGGTCAAGGGAATTAAATAGTGTGGGAAGAAATAGCCATGGAATTGTTATGGCTAGGCATGTATAGGCCCTAGCACCAATAGCCTAGTACCAACCTATGAACCTCTAAAACATGAATGAATTACTGATTGCTTTAATGAAGATGGTAAGGTAAAGATGTGTTAGCAAATGAATGCCTAGAATTCTGTGAAAGATGAAAACATCCATGGTGAATTTCAACAATTTATTAAGATGTTTGGGATATTCTAACTGTAAAATGCGAGTATCCCTATAGTTAACTATAAAGTATATGTGATACACATATTTTTACTATCTTAAATTCTGTCTGCTTTTTAGGCCATATCCAGAATGAAATTATATTCTACCTCCACACTTTTCATTGGGTAACAAAATGACATGCTTCATAAAAGAAAGGCTTAGTATTTCCAGATTCAGTCATTTCTGACTTTTCTTTCTTCATCGCATCACATGCTTCATTCCTGCAGTTTCTAGTGTGTAAGAGGTAGCAAATGTCATGTATTTCCAAACTGTGGGTCAGGAGTCTGCCTAAGAGGGCACTGCATGGAAAATGAACATGTGTCATATATACTAGCAAGGCATTGCATTCTGCTTTGCCCTTTGAATTTTAAAAATGAGCTTGAGATAGACTGACATTTGATCTGTATCCAATTTAGAAAAGTGATATCATCTTTTTGTTACCTTCTGCATGGGGTTGTCATCCTCTATCACACTGCGTAAATGCCATAGGTCATGTGAGAATGTTTCTTGCCAGCCGTGTTGTAAATGGTTCAGTACATCCCATTTTACTATACTTATCTACTAAAATTAATAAGAGGGAGTTGTTGACTATTTTTTTTGCTGTATTTCTGTATGGCACCTCTTCATTTGTCAGCAAGATTGGACAGTGCATGTATCTTTATTTAATGCAAAGCCTTTCACTATGATGGAAGCCAAGACCTTTTTTATAAATAAATGCTATAAATAACTCTTTGTATATCTGTTAACCAAATGTATAACCAATATGTAAACATTAGTAACCCCATTGATTTGGCCTTTACCAATATGAGGCAGCTTTGCTCCCTACTAATTGCAAATTCATTTACAGTCAAATCAGGCCATAAGTCAATCACATTCATCATATGACTAAAGACTGTAGCATTTTCCAATACCTTGTTATACAGAGATTATAGGAAGGATGATCTCAAACTGAGTGATGGCCTGGCTATATTCAAAATCCCCTTTCATCTTCGTTACCCCACTATTTATGCTCCATCCTTCACAGGCAAAGTTTGTCCACATATAAAGAGCTAGATAGAAGCATCTTGCCCCCTTAGCAATAAATACAGTGCCAGATTAAAAAAAAAATAAACCCCTGTGATGGAACCCAAATATAAATAGGCTCTATAATAAAAGAAACAACTAACAAGTTACCAAAAACAATCTTGCTAAACTAAACAAGGAACACAAAACCCTTATCAAATCAACCAACATTAGATCTGAAGTAAAAATAGTCACCCAGGTGAAGGATGATCACAAAGCTTTTTTAGTCATATTAAAAGTATTAGAAACAATGCCCATTGCATAGTCAAGTCCAGAGGATTTAGTCAATCCACTGGTGGACAAAGCTCAAACATTAAAACCCTCTCTCCTCCAATAGTCTCAGATCACATAACCACACATATATCCCTCACTCAAATTTCTTAAAAACAAGTTTTCAAGGCACTATCTAAGGTCAAGAATGCTACACCTATACGGTTAGATAATATACCAGGCCACCAACTGGTCAGACTAAAACATGGCATTTCTGATCCCCTACAGAAGCTTTTCTATAGCTGCCTCAAATTGAGCATCACACCAGATGAATGCAGGACAGAAACAGCCATTCCTTTGCCCAAAGGTTGGGCTTCAATGGACCTCAGTAATTTTAGACTCATAAGCCAGGCCATCCTCATCTGTAAGGCTATGGAAAGAATCACTTTAAAATTAATATATAAGGATATAGGTAATCTACAAACTTGACCCTACTCAGTTCAGATTCATCAAGGGCAGATTGTGCCTACGCAACCTGGTTGACTTCTTTGACAAAATACTGAAGCAATGGATGAGGGCAAAACACATCTAGACCTCAAAAAGGCATTAAATACAATCCAGTACTCAAATACTGTACATAAATTCTCCCAGCTAAATGTCAATCCCTATGCAACTCTTTGAATAACAAAATGGCTCACAGATATATAACCCAAGAAACTAGGGTGGGATGTTATACCACCTCGAAAAATTCTGTCAGTAGCAGTATAGCCCTGGGTTCAATCCTTGTGCTGCTCCTCTGGCATTTACGTCTCCAAGGTCAAAGCTAATATTAATGGTTTGTCTCTGGCCAAGTTTGCAGATGAATGCATACTTGGTGCCATCAGTGGAGACCAAGATTTCCCAAGACAGCCTGTCCTAAACAAATAGCTGGTGTTAAAGCCATGGACTAAAACTGAATGCCAAGAAATGTATAATTATATTCTTCATCAAGAATGACTCCCCTTGTAGCTATCAAATTGAAAACACAGCTTCAGAAATCTGATCCCATGGTTGGGTATCTAGGAACCTATGATAATAATGAACTTCCTTTGATCACCACATATCCACTGTTGTAAGGAAGTATTTTTTATTGTACAGCTTTTATCCAAAGGCATTGTGTCCAGATCCAGGGATGTAATCATTCCACTTTACTCAGCATTTGTTATTCCAGTCATTGAGTATAATGCCCCTTTGGTATGTAACTATCTGAACAAGTGTCTCAACTGGAAAGACCACAATGCTTTCTCACTAAAATAAATCAAGAACCTAAATCATAAATACTGTATAGACCATCCCATCCCATCCCAAACCTTCTCCATCTTCCCAATTTAATACAGGCTACTGAGAGTTCACCTTTGCCTTTCACACAGTAGAGTTTCAACATACATCATTCTGCTTGACCTATTACTCATTTGTGTGTCCAATGGTAGTATAAACACACACTCAAGGGATCTCAAACTTTTTTGCAAAATAAAAGGAACATATTAGAAGGATAGGTTTGTATCATAGGAAGTACTTATGTTGAACAGTGTTCCACTTCACATAAACCAAAAGTACTTCTCTTATACTATACAAATGTATTTTGGACAATTGAATAGACAATTCACCCCCAGTTTAGCACATTGCCCTCGTGGATAGGGAAACATGTAAATTTTCCTACATATCCTTGCTCAACCAATCTCTGGGATATTTTCGTATGCAAAATATAAAAGCTTAAAAACTACCGTGGAAATGTAAGACAAAGCTTCTAATGATCCTCACAGATTGATTGCCTAGTAAGAACCTATGAACTTGTGTGCTGAACAACAGTCCACTTATATTTATTAACCTCTTACTACAATGTAACTTGTTCAAATTGAATGCTTGGCTAAAAATATCTACCACATATAATTTCTATACAATGAATTGTCAGTGATGTCCTTAAACAGAACTAATCCCTACAATGCATACTTTTAATAAAATTGTGTTTAGCTTACTACCATTGTGTATTTAATAATAACATTATGAATAGTCATCAGACTTGTTATTCTCTGTTATGTTACATTCCATGTCTGAGACTGGAATGAGCCCATTTAGAGCAATTAACTACAAA
Organism: Protopterus annectens; assembly: GCF_019279795.1. Taxonomy (NCBI): domain Eukaryota; kingdom Metazoa; phylum Chordata; order Ceratodontiformes; family Protopteridae; genus Protopterus; species Protopterus annectens. The sequence continues at coordinate 492,074,498 of NC_056751.1, forward strand.
GATTAACAAACAAGCAATACATAAACACATGCTGCACATAGATGGCATGGCCACAGTAATTGTAGAACTGGTCAGAAAATAAAATTTAAAACTGAACCATGCAACTGAGCAGCTCTGACTTTATCCAGTGTCCAAGAGTATATAGTGGAAATTGTACAATGACTGGCTATTAACATTCAAAAACAAGTACATTGATTGATCAGCTAAACCAGCATGCCCATTGTAAATCGAACATATACCAATAGAAAAAAGTCTGGTCACCTGGGCTTTCTTCTATTAATATATGCTACAGAAATTCTAGTTTTCTTTCATTTAAAAAAGTAAATTTAGAAATCTGGAAACTTCAAAAGAGTGAGAGAAAAGGGACAGAGAAAGTACAGGGATAATCATGTATGTTATGCAAAACTAGAGCAACATACATGATTAGCCTTATATTTTTTCGGTCCTTTTTCTCTCATACATTTAAAATCTACAGATTTCATTTTTTTTTAATTAAAAACAAACAAAAAAAAATGAAGGTATCTTCCTTTTTCCATTGCTTCCTTTACACAGCACTTATTCATTGTATTCATTGTGTAAGGATGGGAACATAGTCCCATACAAAAGCGCAGTACATCAAGAAAGCTCCATGATACTGGGGGAAAAATGCAAAAGAGCACCATGGTGCCATTATACGAGGACATTATTTAAGAAAAGTAAGTAACTTTTTTCTTAAATAATATCATTGTATAACAGCAAAAACCCATGGCTGGGTGTAGGTAATGCTGATTTACCCACAGCTGGCTTTTTTGGTCACTCTTGCTTTGCACTCATAACCTAACCACACTAATCATGGGTAAATTCAGCATTACCCACACCTAGCCATGGGTTATTGCCATAATACCTCATCTCTACAACAATTGCTATTCTAGACCGAGTGATAAGGCTAATTGTGTATATTTGGATGCTCTAGTTTTAAGGTGGGAATTGCGTCAGTTTAGCAACTATACTGCAAAAATCGTATGTCTCAGCAAGTAATCATTTATGGTTGGAGAGAAAGCTTTAGACTGAACACTGGAACTGTAAGGTGGAAACTCTCCATTGAGATATTGCACCACATGAAAACAGTCCCATTGCAAGCGCTGTCATGCTGCCACCATGTTAGTTAAGTAGAATTTAAAATGAACTTTAAAGCTGTTAAGTTGGAAACTGTTCATTGTAGAATTGTACCATGGACAAATTAGTGCATTGCAGCTACTGTGATATCACAATCTTTGGTTGATTACTTGGAGTTCTGAGCTGACTACTGAAACTCCTAGGTTAAAACTGTATATGGAATAATCCTATTACATGGAAGATGTTGACTGTTGGCATTTATTGCTATTCTATCATAATTAGTGCATCATTTGAATTCTGGATTGATCCCTGCACCTGAAAAGTAGTTACTATATCCAACGATCCACCATATGCTCTAAGGAGAATATCTGTAAACCTATTGCCATATTGTAGACATCAACCACTGACACAGAAATCAATCCTAAACTCAGAAGCTACCAGCATTTAAAATCTTCCTGTGAGAAATACATAAATAAAGGCTTTTCCTCAGATGATGGCAGATCCCGGAAGTCCTAAAACAATGAAACACTTCTACATCTCAAGCCTAATAATTATCTCTCTTTTAAGGCAACACAGAAAGCCTCCTAACATAGCCATCCTATCTCCTGTTGACTGAAACTGAAAGATAACATCTCTTGTTTATGGCCCAGCTGTAAAGTAATTTTATTTCCTATCCTTCTGAAGTTTTGTAAGTTAATCTCCTATGTTCCAATAGGGTACACTGTGGATGCTTCTTTTAAGCACAGTACTGTACAAAATTTGCTCAACACATAGTTCTGTACCATCAGTTTGATACACACATAACATACAGTTATAATATAGTGGTAATACAAGGAATTGCATCATGCTGATATTCACAAATGATGTATAACTATTTACAAAATTCCAGATAGCTGGGCTGGCAGTATCTCCTTCTGTCACACTTCTATATAAATCATATTAAAATTCACAAATGACATAATTATTTACAAAATTCCATTGAACTGGGTTGGCAATATTTCCTTTTGTGACATTGATCTCCCCCAAAGATTCAAGCTAGTCTTTCAAGTGACCCTTGAGGAAACATTGCTTGAGAGGGATGAGTCTATGTGGGAATACATTACCCCATACCCTGTCTTGAGATTCCATCTGCCTAGGCATTGCTAACCCCAGTACAGTGCTGCCCTGTCTTGCCATATGCCTGCAACTCTAGGCTCCACCATAGTAATTTGGGACTATGTCTGGCTGGCTCCCTGTAACCATGGATCCCACTTAGACTCCTCTTACCTTGTACTGCAAATACTTGGCATCAGGGTCTCCCTATCATGGTAAAGTTTCATCATATTAACATAGTACAGTTTGTGCCCCTGCCTCCTGCCTAGCAGTTATACCACGTAGTTAACATCACTGACCTTCCTTACCAGTTTGAAGGGTCCCTCCCAAGCTGCCTGCAGCTTGTTGTGTCTAACAAGAATGAGAACAGTTACCTGCTGCCCTACAGCATACTCTCTAGCTGGAGCGTTCCTGTCAAACCAGACCTTTTTCTGCTGTTGGGCTTCTGCCAGGTTCTCCTGGGTGAAGCCCATAAGTTCCCTAAGCCTTGTCCTGAGATTTAGTACATATGCCACAACAGACTCTTTGTGGGATTCCCACTCACCCTCTCACTCATCTCGAATCAAATCTAGAGGTCCCCTCACGCTATGCCCATACAACAATTCAAAGGGTGAAAAACCTGTGGATTCCTGGGGCTCCTCTCTGTAAGCAAACAGATGGGGCAAATATTTGTCCCACTCCCTCTTAAACTGGTCTACAAATGCTCGTAGCATGGTCTTGAATATAGAGCTTAACTTCGCAACTAGACCATTAGTCTGGGGGTGGTAGGGGTGGTCTTTACGTGCTTCATCCCACAGTGCTTCCACAGACAGTCCAGCAGGTCTGACATTAAACAAGCAGGCAGAAGTGGTGAGTGGATGTTTCCAGGTCAAAGACAAAATAAAAAGTGCACACTCTCTTTCCCTCTCTCTCTTTCTGAGAGTTCTTCAATTAATATGAAATATTACTGCTGGGTTTGCTTGGATGACATAACCCTGTTGTCAGAAACTACCAGCTTTTAACATCTCCCTGTGAAAAATACATAAAGGCTTTTCCACAGATGATGGCAGATCCCGGAAGTCCTAAAACAATAAAACACTTCTACATCTCAAGGTTATTAATTATCTCTCTTTCAAGGCAACATAGTAAGTCCTCTAGCATAGATATCCTGTCTCCTGTTGACTGAAACTGAAAGATAACATCTCTTGTTTATGTCCCTGTTGTAAAGTAGCTTAATTTCTTATTCTTCTGAAGTTTTGCAAGTTAATCTTGTATGTTCCAGTAGGTTACACTATGGATACCTCTTTTAAGCTCAGTACTATACAAACACTATTCAACACACACTTCTGTAGCAGCAGTTGGATGCACACATAACATACAGTTCTAATATAATGGTAACACAAGCAGATGCATCATGCTGATATTCACAAATGACATATAACTATTTACAAAATTCCAGTGAGCTGGGCTGGCAATATTTACATTTGTGACAACTCTCATATAAGCGATCTTCCAACCTCTAAGCATAAACATTATTTCGATAACCTGACACCCTTAACTTTACTTTATTCCATCAGTTCCATTCTCCTTTTTGGGAACATTCATCCCAACCCAACGCTAGACCTATTAGTAACCCCTCTAATAACACAAATTGCACATAGCCTCCATCCCATCTCCCTAACTTTCCCAACAAACATCTAACTCTAACCCTCTTCTCTTGTCATCTATAGCACCAAGAACAAAATAAGTTATGTACATGCTTGGATGACCCAACACTCCCCTGACATAATCACTTTAACCAAAGCCTGGCTTAAACCTCACATCACTGATGCAAAATTCCTCTCCCAGGTTATAACATCCTCCACCTAGACAATGCCAGCAAAAAAGGTGGCGGTATTGTCATTCTGTTTCCTGACCACCTCAGTTTGTCCCCCCTATCTAACTTAGCCCTTTCTTTCCACCCAGTTGAGCTCCTAACAGCTAATTGTAAGCTCAATGACCACAAAACCATAATGACGGCAGCAATTTACATACCTCCTGGTGATATCCTATTAATAGTACAAACTTTTCCATAGTTCTCACATAATGAAACCACTCTCCTGGGCAATGTTAACATTAATTGCATATCCTTCTCATGCAAATCACCCTATCTTTTATCAATCTGCATGGTTTTACATAACTCATCATCATATCCACACACCTTAACAAGTCTACCAACTCATCCCCTATCATTGACTGGATACTAGTATCCAATTCTGACCTCTACCACTTGCCAGAAAATCTACCCAGCTCCATCAGTGACCATTCCCCAATTTGGGTCCAGAGATACTCTCGCACCTCTTAAGACCTCAAAAAAATTAGGAATGCCATAACCTCTCAAACTTTCTACTCAAAGTTTTCAGTAACCAGCACTCTTCTATTAACTGGCCTTTCCTATCTCACCTTCCCATAGATGAAGCAGTACTTAAATTTAATTCTAAATTTCTGAACATACTCAACTCACCCCCCCCCCAAGAAAAGTAAGAGTAAAATTCCACTACTCTCCTTGGCTTTCCCAGGCCACTAGAGTTCTCATGCACAAAAGAGACAAGGCCTGGAAACTCTGGACTAAGATCAAATCCCCCACCCACCTACAAACCTACAAAGAACTTTGTAACCTCTCCAAAAACCAAGTCTACCTTGACAAGAATTTTTTTTACCTTAAACCACCAAAATAACCCCCTAAAATTCTGGAACATTATCAATCATATCCTCCAACCAGGCAATCCTAATACTCCCAACCCCTGTCCAGATTGCACTCCTATTAATACAGCAACCTTACTAAACACCTACTTTATTGACACAATCAGTAAACTTATTACCAGTGCTAATTCCTCTAACAATACCATCCCACTCCCTAGTTCCAGTCATAACAACTCCCTTTCACTCAAACCTGTATCTACAAACTACATCAAACACCTCCTCTGTAAACTCAAACCTTGCTCTCCTTCAGTGGACAACCTACGTCCACCCTTTCTGAGACATGCTGCAAACTCCATTGCCTACCCAGTATGCATCCTCATCAACCACTCTTTATCTGAATCCACTGTTCTTCACCATGGAATCAGTTCCTTATTATACTCATTCACAAAGGTGGTAACTCAACTGATTTTGCTAACTATCATCCCATAGCTATATTATCCCCCCATCTAAGATATTAGAAAAAATGTGTTCACAAACAAATTATGGAAAACCTGCTACTTGAAAACTTACTCACCCCTACCAAACGTGTTTTGACCCAACCACAGCATTTCTACAGTCCTAATCTCTTTCTCCCATTCCATCTCCTTCACTAGAAATAACAACAAATTGGTCTCCTGCCTTTTCCTTGACCTCTCTAAAGCCTTTCTCTCACTATCCTTCTCTACAAACTCACTGACCTTAACCTCTCTCCCTCAACCATCTCCAGATTCTCCAGCTACCTCTTCAACCGAAAACAGTCTGTAAAATGGCTCTCCACTTTCTCTCTCTTCCTACCTATCCAAATGGGAGCGCCACGAGGATCTTTTCTTTGCTCCCAGATCTTCAACATCTTCACTAATTACATCTCTACTTCCTGTCCTTTCTGTACTTTCATGCAATATGCCAATGACTCTACTATCATCTCAACTGCTGATACCATATATGATCTACAAACTCTCACCCAAAATTCTTTCAACTCCATTGAGACCTGGCTCACTAACAATCAACTCATTCTCAACCCTAAAAAAACCAAACCCGATTCTCTCTCCCACTATAAAGCATCCTTTTCTATCACCTCATCTAACAAAACCACAATCAACACGGAATTCCATACAAAACTCCCAGGGGCCATCATTGATGACCAACTTACATTTGGGCTCCATGTTCACCACTGCATTAAAAAAACCCACTTAAAACTTGGACTACTTTACAGAAATAAAAAGTTCCTCACTAAAGATTCTAGAGTAACACTAGCCCATGCTGACCTTCTCCCCAGCCTCCTCTATGGTTCATAAATTTCGACTAATCTACATACATCACTATGAGCCAAACCTGAAAGTACCTATAATAAAATTGCACATTTTGCTGCTAGCCAGTCCCCAAAAATCAGACCGTTGTCTTTCTCTCTGACTTAAACTGGCTCGAGTTCTGTCATCAACTTCACTATCTCAATTGCTTGTCATTCATTCCATTCTTTACAAACACACTGCCTGCACTAGCATCTCCTCCCTGGTGACTCGACATACACCAGCTAAATCCCTCAGGAGCTCTAACCTTCACCTCCTTGAATTTGTTAAGCCTAAAAAAAACATTGGCCAAAACTTATATAGCTAGTCCCCTTCCCAAAAAAAAATGGAAAAAGTTACCCTATGACATCATAAAAATAACATGAGTTCAAAAACACTCTAAAACAATATCTTCTTAATACTTTGACTTGTAACTCGTAGCTAATCCCAAACAACGCAAATAGGACTTACCTGTACTATACTGATGCTGCTCATTGTTGACTCTACTTCAGCTGCTCCGATGCTGACTCTGTACTGAGTATCATGTAAAACAGTTCTGTCTATGCTAAATTACTTTCATTTCTTTTGAATTTAATATTGGTTATGTGTAATGTGTAAATAACTAATCCACTGTTTCTAGCAGCTGTTTTGCGACATAGCCTGTCTTATAATATCTTGCACACTGCTACTCCTCAACGTCCTACTTTTGATAACTGCACATAGGCCTACTGCCACTTATTGTGTTACTTACTATATGCTCTCTCTTTATGTACTTTATATGATTGTATGTTATTAAACATTAGTGATAAATGGGACCTTTTCTCCCTGGCCCTCCTCTAAAAAAGAGCTTTTGCTCAGTTGGACACTCCCAGTCAACAAATGTAAAATAAATAATGAATAAATAAAATCAAACTGAGCATGCATATCTCAACTGTAAAAGAAACTATGCATTCCTTAGTCTGTAGCACAAAGCAGTGGTGCTATAGTCTGAAATAACAGTGGTCATGCATCTCTAAACTGCAAAAGGAAAAGTATGCATGCAGTAGTCCATAGGACACAAGAATTATTTTGGCGCAGTCATTAGTTGTGGGTTCAAAAATCAGACTTCCCAAATATACAATACTGTCATGTTGTCATTATTATTGGAATGTAACTTCATACCTCTATACTAGTGGCACGGGGTCTACTTCATGTTTTATTTTATTTTATTTTATTTTACATTTGTTGACCGGGCTAGTCTAGCTGGAGAAATTTCCATTTTCAGTAGAGGCCCGGGGAGAAAAGCTCCACAGAGTGAGATACATTCTGAGATGATAAAAATTTACATACAAACACAAAATGTCATACAAAAATATACTAGCAGTACTAATAATAATGAAAATCTACGAGTTAGTAATAGAGTTAGCAAGCAAACATTAAAAATAAAAGATGACACTCTTATGTATAAAAAACTACTACAGGAGTTAGTTACTAAAAACACTCCATACAGTTCAATTCTCAATTAACAAGTAGGAAAAATACTGATTGGAATAATATAGAAAGGAGCAAGGGTAAGGAGAAAATAAGGAAGGTGGGAAAAGAAAGTGGAGTAAGTAAGAGTGAATGGACTGCAGGATAGCAGGTAGAGAAGTAAGGGGAAGAGAAAAGAAAGTCAGAAAGCAAGCAGAGTAGAAAAGGAGAAGAGAAAAGGTTCTATTAGGTAGTAATAGAGATAGACTAATCAGGTTTATTACAGGAGCAAAGCCAGTGGTTTTGGAAATGCATTTTAATGTTCTGTTTGAAAAGTGGGGTGGGGCACAGCCCCCCACATGGGGGGTGCAGGGTGGCTTGCCCCCTCTGCTTGAAAAGGTAAGCTTTTATTTATTTTTGTTTTTAGGCATTTTTTTTCAAGGCCGACAATATCGAAGCTGATAATGTCAGCACCAGATTAGTGAAAGCAACAAAACATTGAACGTTTAAATGGGAAATCTCCGTAAGGGAAGATTTCCGTTTAGTTCAATGTAATGCAGTCTCGTAGTTGGTATATTTAAGTGGGGTGGGGCACAGCCCCCCACATGGGGGGTGCAGGGTGGCTTGCCCCCCCTGCTTGAAAAGGTAAGCTTTTATTTATTTTTGTTTTTAGGCATTTTTTTTTTTCGATGTTTCAGAATTCGATGATATGGTGTCGACCATATCAGATTCAATATTCTGAAACTTCGATAAGATGATATAGATGCAGTGGCACAAATGACCTTCTGTAATCAGTATAACTGGAACATGCATATGTGCAATACATGCACACATTAAGGATTGGTGGCTACAATCTGTACTATAGTGTTCCTGTTATAAACTGGGTAGTCTTAAAAGTAAGGAAAACACTTCTTAGAAGAGTTTCTACTGTTAAAAGTAAAGGTAACAAAATAGACTAAAATAATTGCATCAATACTTTGTATGTCACATATGAATTTGCTAATGTTCTCCCTTTTATCACCCTAACCCTTTTTTTTGGGGGGGGGTTATTATTTTCTTTTTTTGTGTTTTCCACAACACAGTAGGTAGGGCTGTCCCACGGGATCCACCTGTTCCCACTCCAGCAGCTACAGCACTGCTGCCCAGTACATCTGGTGCAGTACCTGGTAGCACCCTTCCTGCCACCACTGCACTACCCGGCCCCTTAGGTAGTTCTGCCTCTGAGGGTAGGCCTATCGCTCCCTCCAGGTGCAGTGGCGTAGGGGGTGAGTTTATCACCCATGACAAACTGACAGAGATAGTGAGTAGGATTGTGCACTGCACTGTTAGCATACTCCTATGCCATATGGAGTACTTGCTCTCCATCCTACCGGTAGGAGACATGGGCATCAGGCACTGCAACCAGCAATGCTGTGAGGTGACAGTGATGACAGTCCACTGAGGATTAAATTCTTACTGTCAACCTCCACGATGTGCATGGGACTGAGATTTCCAGTCCCCCTCCCCATCCATGGTGTTCACCCTCCTCATGAGTCCTTCATGATCTATGTATAGGATGATTTTTTTTTTTTGAGAGACAAATGAATGTTGGGGAAGGGCTGTAGGAATGTGAGGGTGATTTAAGACAGACAAGAGAAAGGGATGGTGAAGAACACAATAGTTGAGTGAACATCATGAGTGGGGTGAGGATGGGGATATCACAAACCCATGGATGTCAAGTTGGGTGACATTGAGAATAGAGTCATTAGCCACTGGACTGTCACTTCACTGCACCAATGGCTGCAGTGTCTGAGGTCTGAGTCTTCTGTTGTTTAATACAACAATGGAGAACAGTGTCTCAAGCTAGGCATGCACCAATAGTGCAGTGCAGAATCCTATGCACCATCCCTGGCAGTTCATCACAGGTAATAATCTCATCCCCTCTGCTACTGTGCTGGTGGGAGCCACAGACCTGTCCTCCAGGTCACATCTACCTGAAGAGCCAGGTAGTGCAGGGATGGTAGAAGGGGTGCTACCAGGTACTGCACCAAATTTGCTGGCTGGCAGTGCTGTAGCTAGTGGAGTGGGGGCAGGTGGATCCTGTGGAACAGTTCTAACCTGCTATGCTGTGGGAAAAATAAAACTAAAAAGGTAAACACAAAAAAATTATTAAACCAAAAAAAGAGAGAAAAGAGTTGGGGTGAGAAAAAGAAAGAGAAAATATTAGTAACTTTATATGTGACATATAAAGCATTGATACAATTATTTTACTATATTTTGTTACCTTTACTTTTAACTCTGCAAACTCCTAACAAATACTTTTCTTTACTGTTCAGACTACCAGCTTCTAACAGATGCACAGTATGCTACAGATTGCAGTAAGCAATCCTTGATGTGTACATACACTGCACATATGTGTGGTCCAAATATGCTGATTACAGTTTATAGCAAGCCAGTGGTGACACTGCTTTACAGCTCTGATGTTACATTGCAATATTGATGAAACCTTAACATATTTAATATATTGTATATATTTAATACATTTGGGAAGTGTGGATTTTGAAGACACAACCTATGACTACTTTGTTATTTTGCCCTCCAGACTAATGCATGCATACTTCCCTATTACAGTTAAGAAATGAATGCTAAATTTGATACAACTGTAAAAAGTGACAAATAAATATGTTGTAACTTTTTAATGCTAAAATAACTCCACTGTTGGGCTGCATACGTACCACATGAGTCTCACATCCATGCCAATCTAGAGGCATGGATTCACACATTCAGTGCTTGGTCTGTGATAACTGCAGAAAAAAACAGAACACAACAGAATACCATTAAGCATACCAGTTCTGACCATATCCAGCTTTTAGCACTGACAAGTAGTCTCTATAAGTGACACCTACACATCTGTGGGGTGCCCCTACTCCTACATTTCTCAATACAATGGTGAAGGTTATTCTTTTTTCTCATCCTGAGGTCTCTGTAGTGGTTCCTACATTGTTCACCAGTGCAGGGGATACCAGTAGCACTAGTCAGAGCTGAGGCCAGACTATGCTATGCCTCTGCCTTGTACTCCAAGCCACGATAGTCCCTCTGCAACAGCCTGGGTCCATGTTCATTGAGTAGGAGTCCAACAAACACTTTAGAATCCTGGACACTCCCTCTTTCAATACAGCATCTAAAAAAACTCTCCAGGAACACCAGCCATGCCTATCACAGATCGAGACCAATGTATAATAATGTTTTTCAACCAATTGCAGGTAATGCACTTACTGAGCGTGCGCACTTTCGGTATTTGCAACATTTGAAATTGTTGTTAATTGCTTACCATCCTGCAACTACATTGTCCAACAGTGCGTGCTGCCAGGAAATCTTTGCACGATGGCCAATAGTATTAATTGAATGCATCCAGTGTATGTGTGTGTGTGTCTGTCTGGGTCCTGCTATGTGAGTGGCACATTCATGTGATTTGTGCACTGCTGCTCTGTGTCAAATGAAATGCTCTTAGCCAAAGCCATTTGTGCTAAGAGGTGGATCACTCAGTGACCACAAAAAATAAATAAATAAATAAATAAATTAAAAAAAAATAAAAAGTATAAAAATTAGACAATTACTTGAAATGCAGAAAATTTATCTATGACATACACAGTAGAAACTGGATCTGGGTTTAGATCCCAACTCACACTGGAATGCACTGTTACAAAACAAGAGGGGGGCTTTATCCATCTTTGCCCCACAGAAACCTTTACAGCAAATACATGATGTAATTCCTCACACAACCATGTTCGGCTGAATGTACTGATATTTGTAAATGTATTCTGTGTAATATATTTGGATGTGGTGCACTTACTGGTTACACAACCTGCTATGACTATTCCTTGCAAATATACAGCTGTGTCCTACCTTTCTGTGTTTCTTGGTCATTCATCAGTTATTTGACCAGCACTCAGACACATGCAGTGTGTAAGACAGTCTATATCATTTAACTTAAAATGTGTGAGGATATTCACTGGGGACAATATTATATGCAGCTGCCATCAAAGTAATGGAAGGTTGAATGCCACAAACAAGTATAGACTGCTGTTTTTGGAGTGGAGGAGCAAAGGTAGACTCCTGTCATGGAACCTGCAAGGGTATCATGTTCTTTCATGGGGAGTGGACTCAGGCTCAGCTACTGTTATGGCACAGACATGGCTATGTTGCTTTTATTACTCTTCTTGTTTTGCATCCTGCCAGCTTGATGTTGTGAGTGTGTTGAAGCAGCAAACTGATGTGTGTCTCATTACTTTCTAACTTCTCTGTTATGATTTCCCATTTCAAACATATGTTGCTAAACTGAGGGCATGCAATGATCATCATTACTTTGGGGAGGTATCAGTGGGTGAATCTTTGAGGCCTTAGGCCTATTACTTGCTAATGGACACATACAATTCAAATAAGTCTCTGCTGTTACATGTAATATTAATTTCTGTACAAATATCCCACCTTGTAGTTGCTTACTTTACCAAGTGATGAAATACAAGGGCATGTCATAATATTATTATGCAATGCAGTACATGTCCAGGACTTAGCTTGTAAATACAGCAGTTTACACATGGTTAGTTCAGGGCTGACTGTGATGCAAGCAGTACACGGCCAATAAATGGGGAGGTAAAGGCCATGGCTCTGAGGTGAGGCTGGCAGAAGTTGCAGGGCTCCTGTTTTGTGTTCCTGTCTACCCTGTAGCATTATACAATATCAAAACATACATGAAAAAGGCAAGTTAAATGTGGCCTGAAAACTCTTCTCTGTCTCGGCCTAAGCCTATTGGCAGCAACAGCAGCAGCATTGCCTGCAGCCTGTGATGCATACAAATGGAGATAAGCAGCAGCAGCTCCTAACATTCTGTCTATGTAGCCTTTCTGTGTTTCTACTCCACTACTTTTGAAATCCACAGGAAAAACCAGCAAGGAGTCTAAATGGTTGCTTTATAACTTGTTGAATAGCTCCACCAGATGGGTTGATTAGCATGCAGTTCAGCTGTTTATTTTGTAATTAGCATCTCTGAAACACAGCCTAGACAGATGGAGTCCATTAATAATCTACTCCACTATAAAAAAAGCAAATGTGTAGCTAGCCATACTGATGGTGAGGAACTTGCTACGTGTTCAGCAATTAAACAGTTTTCCAAGCTATCTTTACAGAGGAGTATTGAACTGCAGCAGGTATGCTGTCTTTTTTTTTAACTACATAATGCATATGCTGTAATATATTTATGAATAATGTGAAACAAAGCCTTTTACATTGTTATCTGCATGCATTAGAAGTGTATTGATGGCATGGCCATATTTGTCAAGCCATTTTGGAGGTACAGATGATTGAATATACATGAAAATAGTAAGCTGCGTGACACATGTATAAATGTTTCAGGTCCTTTGAATGCAAATTTAGTATTTCCAGTCTGTTTTTTTTTTTTTTATTAGCAAAATTGTTCATGTGCCTGTTTAGCGGGTTGGGGAAGCAAAGAGAATTTGCTGTTATGTTACAAACTACAAAGGACTATTCTTTTGGGGGGCTCATATGAGTTATTGCTATGGCACAAGCATGGATATGTTGCCCTTGCTTCTCTCCTCCTTTTGCATTCTGCTTGTTGTTAGTATTTCACATTTGTTGTATGTGTTATGATTTTCCATTGGGTACTATTGATTGTCTACCTTAACTGTTTTATTTGGTGACAGTTACTTTGTAGTTATGTGATAGTTATGTGTATTATCATTCTGTTGTGCTTTAGAGCCAAAAATGTCAATGAAGAGCTGATCCCCCTTCAGTGAGGTAAAAGACAACATAGTAGCTGACACTGTACATCAACATGGAGCTTTTATTCTTGGAAGGGGTCATCCCAGTATGCTAGAGTGTCTGAACATATGGCAGAAAATCAGTGATAACATAAATGCCATGGGCAGCCATGGCCATACTTATGAGCAGGTACACCACAGGGCTACTGACATGATCACGGCTGCATGGAGGTGTGCAGTTGTTGTTGCCCAATGCAAGAGGGTAACTGGGGGTGTGTCTGCTGCAGAGCCACCTCTCATCCCCAATGAGGAATTCCTGGTGAATCTTCTGACATGGGAAAACTCACAGCAGAGTGTCCCACAATATGTCCTTCATGTGGGTGCAACTCCTTCTCAAATCCCAGAAAGAGCTTCCAGATAGGCTTTGTTATATGACCAGTGCATTACAGTTGAATAATAAAACGATAGAAATAAAAGTTACTACTGTGTCACTTATGTTTTTTTTTTCTGGGGTGAAGTGAATATTAATACAGTGATAAGCTCACTTTGGAGTTGTCAGCCATGTACTTGTTAAATTAAAACATCATGCTGATTGAGATGAGTATATGTACTACCTCCTGTCTTACTGTTGAATGTGATGATGATTGCCTTACCTCTTGCTTAACTTCTTTCAGGGCTGTCAGGAATCCAGCACTGTAGACCTCCAGTAGGTGGAAAGCCAAATCAAGTTATTTCATTACTGCAGATCAATTCTAGCAATCTAATGTGTAATTTTAGGCCTGCTACTGGTAGCACTGTTAGTTGTTTATCATATATTGCACCATGGCAGTGCAGGTATTAATATATGCCTGTGTCTCTCCATTTTTATCACAGGTGATCACGACAGAGGGAGTGTGGACCCTGTGCCACCTGATGTCAGTGTCTCATCAGACACTGATGATGATGGTGGTGAAACTGACTCACAGTTGGGGATGCACAGGTTGAATATAACACAGAGGTTGACATCCAGCCACCCCCTTATTTTTCCTTGGACACAGCCAGTATGCTTGTGCCTACCCAGTCCTCTGAGCCCACAGATATAGGACAGGTGTAGGGTGATGACATTAGGCAGGGAAGTGTGGCTACTGTGGCTTCAGTGCCTGTTGAGTCTGGCCGTAGCCAAAGTGTTGATGCGGTACCATGCAGGAGGGTTGATAGGGGGTGTTTGGAGGGTGCCTGATGTCCCTCCTCTACCAGCTGCAGGTGTCTCTTCCCATATCAATCAACGTATGTTTAGGGCCATCATGGAGGCCCAGGCATATTCAAATAGGTGCTCCAGGCAAATGGTCAGGTTTGTGGATGTGGCACAATCTGACATGCTGGCTGCCTCCACAGTCTCACTGATTCCCAAGATCAGATGAATGACACATTAGAAATAGGGGCATCTGTGATGGACAGAGGGGTGTCTGTCATTGAATGAGTAGTGTCTGTGATGGAACGTCTGCTGGCAGGGGAACTGTGTTCTAGTGGGTGTAGGTCAGCCACAACATCTTCTGAGAGCCAACACACCATTCTGTAGTGGCAGTACTTCTACTGGTCCATCAGGGAGTATGCTGTCCCACTTACATATGACAGGCCATGGGGTCATGGTCTTGGGCATTTCTGTGAAGAGAGCATGTCCAGCAGACATCAGTCATGCTCAGGTAGCAGCACTCCATCTGACCTTGGGCTTGGAGATGACAGTGCAATTCCTAGCAGAGCTAGTTGCTATGGTCAGGGGCAACAGTGATGAACTTCCACCTCTACCATGCAGGGCTCACACCTGTCCAACATGCTAAGAAGAACTAACACTGAGTTTGGCTGTGTTCATGTAGACTCTCACATACAACTTTTATTTGGAGTGCCCCTACAGACACACACACAGCCTGCCTGCTTCACATTCTCCCTCACATAAACTCACTGACCTTTTGTGTCGGCCTAAGCCTCCTGCCCCCCCCCCCCCCAGCATCCTTTGCAAGTGATAACTGTGTCATATCCCTGTTTCTCTCTTTTGGATTCAGGGATACAAAAGCTTTGTCTCTGATGCACAGGGTGAATTGCTACATTAGTGCCTATTATATCTGCATTTGTGCTGTTGAACAGATAATTGTTATATTGTTATATAACAGTTATATTTGCCTTGCAAATGTTGTGGATAGCATCATCATGTCAGTACTTTGTTGTGTATTCTCTTTTAAGGGTTGTGATGTCAGGAACTGCAATGAGCATCATTACTTTATAACCTTTTTCTTTAACGAAGACCTACTCAGCCAATAAAACCAAAGTTGAACCTATCTGGCACATCAAATTCCATGGAGTCACAATTGAACACCAACCTAAAATTTGACAAACACCTCGCTCTGTCAAAGGTCCACATTAAGCTAGGCTCACTAGACAGAATCAAGCCATGCCTAATTGAAGCAACTCAACATTCCATCACTAGGACTCATCTACTCTCTACCCTTCTGTGCACCTCACCAATATTCACTAATTTCAGAAAATCAGATTTAAACAAACTGGAATCCTGCTATAACAAATTGCAAGATTCACTATCCTCCCTTATAGGTCATATCACTGCATAGCACTTCATAAACTAAATTGGATTGAACTACCCAATCACCTATCCCTCAACAAACTTACTTTTATTAATTTTGTCTTCGACCATCCAGACAACTGTCCTGCAATTGAGCTTAGTGCAGCCCTACTCAAATGGCAGGCCACTAAGATCCTCCAACAAATTATTACTCGAAGTAATTAAATCTAATAATTGTTACAGTAACTTTTTGTTCTCCCACCAATTATCTAAGTCCAGGAATTCCATGCCTCAGACAATACTAAATTATAATAACACATCCAAATTTAACCTACTGCTTAAGGAAGACCTAACCAAAAACTGGCTTTGCTTCTGTACTAATCCAAGCTGATCAATCTGTCCTTCCTTTTTCTTACAACCAAAGTATCTCTTTTCTTATTAAATTATAACATCCAAACTATCCCACCTATCACAGAATTCCAATTTCTGTCTTCTTATCTCAAGTTCACTACTGCTCCTTTCTTTATCTACCTATCTCAAGCTTCCTGTAGTTTCATCATATGCCCTCCTTCTTGTACTTCACCTCAATATTGCCTTGGGTATCACTGTATAGAACAAGTAACACTATCATAGCAACAATCAGCCATATTCTTTCCATATACCACACATGTATCTCATACATATTTACCAACAAAGCAGCCATGATATTGATCTACTAATCAGTCATTTCTTGATGATGGCACAAGCTATTTCATGCTAGTTTGTTAGCTTTTTTCCCCACTTTGTTACTCTCTCAATTTTTATTTTTATGTATAACTGTTTACTGCCTACATTTACCATAGTTACATATTCTTGATTTTTATCGATTTTTTGTATTGTTTTTAATGTGTTTTTGTAATAGAATTTTATCCCCAGGTCTCCACTGAAAAAGGGTCACTAGCCCAGTCAAACAACCCTGGTAAACAAATGTAAAATAAATAAATGTTTTCCAGTACATACGTATAGTGCACATCGTAAGACACACCATCATTTACAGAATTCAAGATTGTATGACAGCAGTGTAGTCATACTCATTAGAACAGTAATACAGCATAATGTTCTCTTTTGCAGGATCCTCATCAGAAACATGCAGCAGCTGGACAGACCACAGGGCTTTCTCACCAAGATAATACAGGGCCTACTAACCATGACATGATGTACGCGGGGTAGATTACCAGACAGATGACAGTGACATGTCTGTTTATCGCATTACATTGTATTTGTGATTCTAAGGTTATTTCTTTTGGTTTAAGCACTTAGGCATCAAGCCAGTTGTCTTACATTATGAAGCGTTGTGTAGTTTGCACTCTGGTGAGTGGAGAGGATTGCCTTTGCCCTTCTTTGCTGGGAATTCCTGGTTGAATTCTTATTGTGGCTGTTGTTCAAAGTCCCTTTGTTATGGTTTAAGCACTTGGCTTCCAAACCAGTTATTTTACATTAGGAAGGTTTGTGGTGTAGACTCTTATGGCAGGGGATGATAGCCTACACCCTTTTAATCTGGGATTTGCTAGTTGAAAGCTTATTGTGTCTGTTATGCAAACAGTGTCTTAGTTCTCATTTAAGCACTTCTATTCCAGACCACTTATTTCACACTAGAAATGTTTGATGTTGATACTATAGGACAGGTGTAGGGTGATGACATTAGGCAGGGAAGTGTGGCTACTGTGGCTTCAGTGCCTGTTGAGTCTGGCCGTAGCCAAAGTGTTGATGCGGTACCATGCAGGAGGGTTGATAGGGGGTGTTTGGAGGGTGCCTGATGTCCCTCCTCTACCAGCTGCAGGT
Organism: Protopterus annectens; assembly: GCF_019279795.1. Classification (NCBI taxonomy): domain Eukaryota; kingdom Metazoa; phylum Chordata; order Ceratodontiformes; family Protopteridae; genus Protopterus; species Protopterus annectens. Next base: position 492,092,248 of record NC_056751.1, read on the forward strand.
GTCTCTTCCCATATCAATCAACGTATGTTTAGGGCCATCATGGAGGCCCAGGCATATTCAAATAGGTGCTCCAGGCAAATGGTCAGGTTTGTGGATGTGGCACAGTCTGACATGCTGGCTGCCTCCACAGTCTCACTGATTCCCAAGATCAGATGAATGACACATTAGAAATAGGGGCATCTGTGATGGACAGAGGGGTGTCTGTCATTGAATGAGTAGTGTCTGTGATGGAACGTCTGCTGGCAGGGGAACTGTGTTCTAGTGGGTGTAGGTCAGCCACAACATCTTCTGAGAGCCAACACACCATTCTGTAGTGGCAGTACTTCTACTGGTCCATCAGGGAGTATGCTGTCCCACTTACATATGACAGGCCATGGGGTCATGGTCTTGGGCATTTCTGTGAAGAGAGCATGTCCAGCAGACATCAGTCATGCTCAGGTAGCAGCACTCCATCTGACCTTGGGCTTGGAGATGACAGTGCAATTCCTAGCAGAGCTAGTTGCTATGGTCAGGGGCAACAGTGATGAACTTCCACCTCTACCATGCAGGGCTCACACCTGTCCAACATGCTAAGAAGAACTAACACTGAGTTTGTTCATGTAGACTCTCACATACAACTTTTATTTGGAGTGCCCCTACAGACACACACACAGCCTGCCTGCTTCACATTCTCCCTCACATAAACTCACTGACCTTTTGTGTCAGCCTAAGCCTCCTGCCCCCCCCCCCAGCATCCTTTGCAAGTGATAACTGTGTCATATCCCTGTTTCTCTCTTTTGGATTCAGGGATACAAAAGCTTTGTCTCTGATGCACAGGGTGAATTGCTACATTAGTGCCTATTATATCTGCATTTGTGCTGTTGAACAGATAATTGTTATATTGTTATATAACAGTTATATTTGCCTTGCAAATGTTGTGGATAGCATCATCATGTCAGTACTTTCTTGTGTATTCTCTTTTAAGGGTTGTGATGTCAGGAACTGCAATGAGCATCATTACTTTATAACCTTTTTCTTTAACGAAGACCTACTCAGCCAATAAAACCAAAGTTGAACCTATCTGGCACATCAAATTCCATGGAGTCACAATTGAACACCAACCTAAAATTTGACAAACACCTCGCTCTGTCAAAAGGTCCACATTAAGCTAGGCTCACTAGACAGAATCAAGCCATGCCTAATTGAAGCAACTCAACATTCCATCACTAGGACTCATCTACTCTCTACCCTTCTGTGCACCTCACCAATATTCACTAATTTCAGAAAATCAGATTTAAACAAACTGGAATCCTGCTATAACAAATTGCAAGATTCGCTACTATCCTCCCTTATAGGTCATATCACTGCATAGCACTTCATAAACTAAATTGGATTGAACTACCCAATCACCTATCCCTCAACAAACTTACTTTTATTAATTTTGTCTTCGACCATCCAGACAACTGTCCTGCAATTGAGCTTAGTGCAGCCCTACTCAAATGGCAGGCCACTAAGATCCTCCAACAAATTATTACTCGAAGTAATTAAATCTAATAATTGTTACAGTAACTTTTTGTTCTCCCACCAATTATCTAAGTCCAGGAATTCCATGCCTCAGACAATACTAAATTATAATAACACATCCAAATTTAACCTACTGCTTAAGGAAGACCTAACCAAAAACTGGCTTTGCTTCTGTACTAATCCAAGCTGATCAATCTGTCCTTCCTTTTTCTTACAACCAAAGTATCTCTTTTCTTATTAAATTATAACATCCAAACTATCCCACCTATCACAGAATTCCAATTTCTGTCTTCTTATCTCAAGTTCACTACTGCTCCTTTCTTTATCTACCTATCTCAAGCTTCCTGTAGTTTCATCATATGCCCTCCTTCTTGTACTTCACCTCAATATTGCCTTGGGTATCACTGTATAGAACAAGTAACACTATCATAGCAACAATCAGCCATATTCTTTCCATATACCACACATGTATCTCATACATATTTACCAACAAAGCAGCCATGATATTGATCTACTAATCAGTCATTTCTTGATGATGGCACAAGCTATTTCATGCTAGTTTGTTAGCTTTTTTCCCCACTTTGTTACTCTCTCAATTTTTATTTTTATGTATAACTGTTTACTACCTACATTTACCATAGTTACATATTCTTGATTTTTATCGATTTTTTGTATTGTTTTTAATGTGTTTTTGTAATAGAATTTTATCCCCAGGTCTCCACTGAAAAAGGGTCACTAGCCCAGTCAAACAACCCTGGTAAACAAATGTAAAATAAATAAATGTTTTCCAGTACATATTATAGTGCACATCGTAAGACACACCATCATTTACAGAATTCAAGATTGTATGACAGCAGTGTAGTCATACTCATTAGAACAGTAATACAGCATAATGTTCTCTTTGCAGGATCCTCATCAGAAACATGCAGCAGCTGGACAGACCACAGGGCTTTCTCACCAAGATAATACAGGGCCTACTAACCATGACATGATGTACGCGGGGTAGATTACCAGACAGATGACAGTGACATGTCTGTTTATCGCATTACATTGTATTTGTGATTCTAAGGTTATTTCTTTTGGTTTAAGCACTTAGGCATCAAGCCAGTTGTCTTACATTATGAAGCGTTGTGTAGTTTGCACTCTGGTGAGTGGAGAGGATTGCCTTTGCCCTTCTTTGCTGGGAATTCCTGGTTGAATTCTTATTGTGGCTGTTGTTCAAAGTCCCTTTGTTATGGTTTAAGCACTTGGCTTCCAAACCAGTTATTTTACATTAGGAAGGTTTGTGGTGTAGACTCTTATGGCAGGGGATGATAGCCTACACCCTTTTAATCTGGGATTTGCTAGTTGAAAGCTTATTGTGTCTGTTATGCAAACAGTGTCTTAGTTCTCATTTAAGCACTTCTATTCCAGACCACTTATTTCACACTAGGAATGTTTGATGTTGATACTCTTGTTTGAGTATTCTACTGTACTGCTGCTTTATTTAAAATGTTTGTTGTTCTGTTGTGATTGCTGTTTTCTGCACTTCAGATTTCTAGGACTTCTGCATTTTACAGCACATGCTCGATTCAGGCTTGCAGAATCTAGACTGTTTGGTACTATTGGAGCACTAAAACCAGCCCTCTTACATTAAGAGGGACCCCCTGCTCCCTTGTGGCAGAAATGTGCAACCAAGAAACCATCTGACTTGGGGATTGCTGGAATAAGACACCCTGTTGGGCTTTCCCCTTGCTTTACTTGTTTAAAATAGTTTAACTTCACTTATATTCCAGAATTGTGTTTTGGGCTGTTTGCACTCAATTTACAGTAGCTGCTGAGGCCCTGCACAGCTGACATGCGAGTAATTCAGCTGTGCATTGTGAAGTATTGACCCATTTTTGCAACCCAAGTACTCCATAGAATAGACATTTTGTTAGTTTTACACCAAAACCTGGTCCATCTTGCCCAATCCCCACTACTTACTACAGTATATACCTTCCATAATGGATGGACAGTTTTCCACTATGCCTCCAGGCAGTCTGATGGATATGGGCATCCTAAGGCAACAGAGCAATTGCCTCATATATATACAGACAATTAGTTACTGCTAAAACAAACTAATGCAACATGTGAGAGCTGTAACTATATTATGCATTTGGATAATTCTCTCACATAACAAACCAGCTATCAAGCATATTGTCAGCACACACAAGTCACCTGTTGTACATAAGATAGCAACAAATAAACCCGCATATGTGGAAGTACTCGCTGGAAACCTAACTAAAGATCAGAGATCTCCCAATCACAACCCTACTGCACACAGTACAGATCCAACACAATCCACTACTTATAATACACACGCCAGTGTCTCAGCCAATAAGCCCCTCAGGCAAAACACCTCAAAATCAAATGTCTTGCTCATATGCGACTCCATAGTGAGACACACACATGTCCTCCTTCACCAGGCTGGACAAGGCGAAGGTCACAATCAGCTGCCTGATAGGTGCCAGGTCTCCCGACAAATACAGTTATGACTCTATCGTAGGCCATGTTGCAGTAAATAACTGGAGACATACCTCACTGTACTATATGAACGTGCCTACCCCCCACAGTGGCCTTTTTAGGCAATGTCAGAAGTAAAGTCCCAACATAAAAGTATCCACCACAGACAAATTGAAGGTTATTCTGTTTAATGCATGGAGTGTAAATCAAATTGCAGTTAGTGGAAGAACTTCTTACCTTCGCAGATACCCATGTCTGTGCAGTCACGCAGGCATGGTTCAAGGCCATAGAGAGCACACTGGCCATGCAGGGGTACAATGCCTTCCACATGTTCACACATCAAAACAAGCATGAAAGGATCAAAGTTGAAAGTGTATGCATCTTCATTAAAGACCAATATAACACAAGGCTTGTCAAAGAACATGACTCGGTAGTGCTACTCCAATTTCAACTAACTGTATGTAAAACCCCCTTTCACATCACAGATAGCTACAGGTCCCCCACCCTGAACCACAAGGACCACTTTGCCAACTTGGACCTATTTGAGTCACTCACTAGACAGCCAAATACCTTGGTCATGTGTGATTTTAACTATCCTTCCATCGATTTTGGAGTTATATATGTGCACAAGTACACTCACCTTAAGGTTCCTGGACTTTAATTCACATGCTGTGTAACAGATAGTCTGCATTCCCAGCAAGGCACTTGAATGTCCTGTACTTAGTACTGACCAACATAGTTGTTCTTTGCACTAATCCCTTTGTGTTGGCCCCCCCTGCTCAGGTCAGATCACATTTCAGTCTTGTTCACATTCACAGTCATGCCCAACACCCCCTAAAGAGCAGAAAGGATGAAACATTTTTCCAAAGCCAACTATTGGCTCCTGACTGATGCCATAAAGAGTTGCAAACCCCCTGCTGCCACTGTCAGCAATGACTGCTATACAGAGGTGTACACAAATGGCCTGTATAGACAGCTATACAAATGTATACAGCTGGCTGAACATGAATGGATCAAACCAAATTCCTCATAGAAAACAAGCGACCCTTGTGGGCATCAAGCATGTATCAGTTATACAACAAGTGGAAGAAACTAATGTCTAAGAGCAAGAGGGAACTCACTCAGTAGAGGAAGGACACCCTCCACAGCTTGAACAGGGAAATTAGCTATTTTGAAAAGTCCTCTAAAACCACGTACAAACCTCAAGTAGCATCCCTAGCTAAACATAATCAGGAGGCATGCATTAGCTATGTCAGACATCTAAAATTGGAGGTCCAGCTTTGTGACCAACTAGTAGTGGATGGTACCACTCATACTAACCCTAAGGACATCACCAACCAACTACAAGACAGTTTGGGGCAAACTTCACTCCTGTCTCCCCAGAAATAGCCAAAGCATACCTGTCACCAGTTCTCTACCTAGTAAATTCATCTGAACCTAAGGGTCATTTACCTGGGATCCAGGCAACTGTCTGATTATGGCCTGGTGGGGTGGTTGGATATGCAATAATCTGATATAGCTGATTACATTAGCATTATCTGTTGAGCATATGGTGATAACTGCATCACACACAGTTGACTGCCATGAGAAAAGAACCCTTACCTATGTACACAGACTACAGAACACAGTACTATAAATAAACACCATGGCACATGTCTGACTTTTACATGGTTGCAGCTCAACTTACAGTGGATGACATCAACAGGCCATGTGGGAGACAAAAGACTGGAATGGGTGCATGAAATGGAGAGAGAGAGCAATGTTGGGGAAAGGACATGGGTATGTCTTAGGTAGGCAGTCTGGTAAGGTGAGGAAGCAATTGCTGGCAGGGCATACAGGAGACAGGGACAGTAAATAACACAAGAGGTGGTTGAACACCATGGTTGGGGTAAGGGTGTGGACTTTGCAAACCCATGGATGTCAAGCTATCTAACATAGACAGACTACAGAAAACAGTACTTATTGGATGTGCTACGGCACAAGTTTGATTTTAGCAGGACTGCAGGTGAACTTATAACAGATGACATCAACAGGCCATGTGGGAGACAGGAAGTAGGGAGGTCTGCATGCTGCATGAAATGAATGTGCATGCTTTTGCAGTCTCAAACAACTAGCAGGTTATGCCATTGGAGAGGTAAATATGAGAGTACACACTTCTGCTCTTCTGTGTAGACACATGCAGTTGACTGGATTGAGAATAGAACTCCTACCTGTCTAAAGACCCTGAATACAGAAAACTGTATTTATAGCATGTACCACCACATAAATCTGATTTTGTCAGGACTGCAGGTGAACTTATAGTAGATGACATCAGCAGGGCATGTGGGAAACAAGAGGTTGGGAGTTCTGCATGAAATATAGATGTGTAGGTTTGTGCAAATCTCAAAAAACTGGCAAGCCATGCCATGGAGAAGGTAACTGTGGAATACAAACTTCTGTTCTTCTTTGTAGACACACATACCCATTTGACTGCAGTGAGAATAGAATCCCTACCTATCCAAGGACACAGATGGCAGAACACAGTACTTATAGCTCACGCCATGGCAGAAGTCTGAATTTAACAGGACTGCAGGTGAACTTATAGTAGATAAAATTGGCAGGCCATGTAGGAAAGAAATGTTTGGGAGACCTGAATGAAATATGGATGTCTAGGCTTGTGAAAGTGTCAAAAACTGTCAAGCCATGCCATTGGAGAAGTAATTGTGGGTGAGATACATACTTGTGTTCTTCTGTGTAAACATACACACACACACACACACACACACACACACACACACACACACACACAGTTGACTGCAGTGAAAACAAAATCCCTACCTAAGGACACAGACTACAGAACACAGTACCTATCACATTTGCTGTGGCACAAGTCTAAATTTAACAGGGAGACAAGAGGTTGGGAGGCCTGAATAGGTACATTGCTTCAGAGTGTCATCTCAGGCTAGTACCATAATAGTAGTATACCATTTGGAAGCCTAGCTGTGTAACAACACAAGCACCCTGACTGAGCATACTTGGCTGTTTAAGTTTTGCAGAGCAAGGCTGAGCACTACTAAGTTGCCCTATCCATGTGTGAACACACAACATTATGTATAACACTTTGCATTGTGGTTAATATATATGTGGAAAAGGTAATGAGACCTCAGGGTTGTAGTGCTTGTTTGGGGTTGTTTGGGAGGGATCAAATGAATGTATTGTAAACAACATATATTATTATTATTATCATTATTATTATTATTATTATTATTGTTATTACTATTATTGTCATAACATACATTATCATACTATATATATTAATATATTATATTATAGTGTGCCCTTAGTTTGCAATGTTTCCACATGTAGTGTTATGTCATACAAAGGAAATGGACAATACACAGCAATAATACAATATCATATTTATAGCACTTTTATTGTCTGCATATACTTTTCTAGCTAGTTTCACTGTGTGTGAGGTGTTAACTAGAAATGTTCTACAATTGTTAAGCATCTGATTGGGTTTGTTTGTTTGTTCTGATTTAATGCTAAGGAGTGTATCATATAACTTGTTTGCAATTAAAAGCATTCTCTAGAGTCTCCTTGATCCTTTATCTGTTTAAACATTTCTGCAGTTTTTTTTCTACCTAGGTAGTGTGGGTAGTGCAGCATTGCTCATATTCAGACTTGTGTTTTGGGCCTAGTTGTTTATTAGTAGAGGCTGTGTGTCTGAGCACATGTTTCAGGCCATCGTAGTTTAGCCAAAGCCAGTGCAGCATTTCAGTGAGAGTGAATTGTTTATGGTCAATGGCTGAATGGGGGAAGTGATGGAACAAGAACTTGATCGTATATTTAATATGTTCAAAATTAGGCGCTACCCTTTGACTCTATTGAGTGATGTAGTTAACTATGTTAAAAAACAATGGGGCACAAAATATTTACCCCCTATTGGGCAGGTCATTTAATGAGGTTAATAAAATTACTTGTTCTTATAGTAACACATTGCTGCCATGTGACTATAACAACAGAGTTTGTGTTTTGATGTATACCCCATATGTACAATATATTAGAGACATAGTTAAACAGCACTGGCATTTAATTAAGGTTAAAGATGATATTGGATCAATACTAGGAGGGAATCCCTGTTTTGTCCATAAAACATCACCTAACATCAAAAAGTTATTGGAAATGGCAGTGAATAATACACATCTCAAAAGGAAATTATCAGGTACCAAAAATGCGGGTCCTGTAAACAATGTAAAGCTATCAATGAAGTGGTAGGTATTAAATTAGAAGATATTAATAGGACATACATTAGATGCAGGGCAGGCAATTGTAATACAAAACAAGTAGTTTACATTGCTACCTGTAATGCCTGCCCAGCATTTTATATAGGTAAAACAGAGAGACATCTCAGGAAACGTATATATATATAAGCATTATTATAAAATCAAGGTGAAAGACAAAAATAATGCATTATACAAACATTTGTCTATTAAAGGAGACACACATTATTTTAAATTTGCTATAATTGATCAAGTAGATTGTTTGTTACAAGGAGGGAATTGGAAAGCCCTATTAGCCATGAAAGAGAGTAAATGGCAGATACTGATAGATGCCACCAGATATCCTGGCATCAATGAATGTATCAGTATCAAGCCATTTCTCATGACATAGTGTTATACTTAGTATTTGAATTTAGTTCTTTTTTGTCAATATTTCTTTATAAAATAGTCTAATCATTTTTATCATTGTTAGTGTAATCATTTTTATTACACTTATTTTAATACATTTTTTTTAATGTGGTTGTTGACACATTTTATAAAGATCTAAGAGATATATATGTATATATATTTTTATATTGATATGTTTCTTTAAGTATTTTAACTCCTCAATGTATTTTGGCGCCAAAACATCTATTTAAAATGTGTGATTTAATTGTTGCATGGTTCTGATGAAGTCTGTAGTAAACAGACGAAAGCGCTTAACCAGATTACTTGATTCTAATAGTGTCGATTACAATAAATATATTTTTTCTCTGTTCGAGCTGCGCCGAATTTTGTGGAGTCCTGCACCAGCATTCACATCTACATCTTATTAATCTGTGATATATATATAACATTAAGTATCCTGTTTTTTTGCTTATTTTTACAAGTTATTTATGGCACTTTTATTGCCTGCATATACTTTTTTAGCTAGTTTCACTGTGTGTGAGGTATTAACTAGAAATTTTCTACAATTGTTAAGCATCTGGTTAGGTTTGTTTGTTCTGATTTTAGTGGCTTTGCAGTTGCCCACCCCTACTGTAAATTTGATCTGGGACACTCCTCCCAGTCTTGTGTCATTACCCCATTCTACCTAATCCAGGAAGAACATTTGAGAAGGCCAACCCAGTCAGTTTCTGCTCCTCCTTTCCCCTTTCCACTTTACAAAAAAATATAAAAAACAAAAAAAATGTCCAAGCTTGTTTCCTGCCTTTCCAGTAAGTCGTCTAGTCCAGATACAGATTTGCTGTATCCAAGACTGTTTGTAAGCTTTTGAGCCCCCAAGCCTTTCTGTGTTGGAGGGAAACCTTCGAGCTTAATTTTGTTTCTTAGTACTAGTCAGTTTTCTAGTTTCAGCACTCAAATCTGTTTCTTTGAGCCCAGCACTTCTTCAGAACTCATTGTAAGCATTAAATAAGCTACAAATTTCTACAGCACTCAACTTTCCTCAATTGTCTAGAGGAAAACAGTTTTTAGTACTTAATAAATAAGCACCTATCCAGGCATGTCAAAGGGTCAGCTCCCGGCGTATTCTCCTGTCTACCTGATGAATCTGGGCACCTTGGGGCAATGCAGCATTTGCCTAATGTACACAGACAACTCTCTCCCCCTACCACCCAACACTACAACCTGTGAGAGATGCACTTATATAGCCAAAATGGAAGCAAACCTCTCTTCACCTAAGACTGGACTAGACAGTCAAGAGGCGAAGGTAAACATTTGCACCACACCACACTTATCACATAGTCCCTCAAAACCTACACCACCAAAACACACACATATAAACACAAAATACACACCTGCATTCGTGGAGGCCCTCAATTAAAATCTTCCCAAGCAACAGGGACCTCCAAAGCAGAAATGCAAGCAACCTCCACCCCCCAACACAACCCAAATGACACATAGCCCACAAACTTAGTGTGCCACTCAACCACAGCCCATAAGGCATAACAATGTACCCAACACTCTAGTCATAGGTGACTCTCTAGTCAAGCATACTGCTGTTCCACTCACCAGCTAAACAAGAAGAAAGTTACTGTCAGCTGCCTGTCAGTTGCCAGGATCCACCACATAATGCACGCACTCAGGTCACTCCACAACAAGTACAAATATGACTCTGTCATTGTCCATGTTGGTGTGAATGACCTGAGGTGTACCTCCCTGGACTACATGAAAAGAGACATGGAGGAGCTGTCCAATCTGGTAGCCCAGACAGGTATGACCCTAGCCCTGAGTAGCATCCTGCCATCACCCAGAATTATACCATAGTACAAGGACAAAATGATTGATTTCAACAATTGACTAAGCTTCTGGTGTCATTCTTAGGGGATCCATTATCTGTCTGCCTGGGATGACATAATCAACAAACCACAATGCTTTGCTAGAGATGACCTGCATCTGTCGCCCCTTGGGATTCTGGATACTGGCTAAGGCTCTTGCTAGCCCTATAGTGCCCTTTTTAGGCAATATTCAAATGACAAATTCACCTCCATAACAGGTACAAGCAAGCAAAATCTGAGGGTAATGCTACTTAATGCTAGAAGTCTAAACCTCAAAATGCACTCACTCGAGGCACTCCTTAAAATGGAAAACATCAACATCTGTGCAGTGACAGAGACCTGGTTCAAGGCTCCAGAGAGCACCCCTGCATTACCAGGCTATAATTCATACCATGCCTTTTGGCCACCTAACCTGGACCGAAACACTAAAGGTGGAGGCATGTGCATATTCATTAAGGATATCCACACCACCAGGCTAGTTGCTCAGCATAATGCATCAGAGATTATCCAAGTGCAACTAACTCTGGGCAAGTCTGCAATCCAAATTGTAGCTTGCTACAGATCCCCCACCATGCACCAGGATTCCCACTCCTCATTTCTTGATACACTGGAAATTAATACAACATAACACCCTAATAATGGGTGATTTCAACTACCCCACCATTAACTGGGAAAACTACTTGTGTACCAACGCTTGTGCTCAATGTTTTCTCGAATTCATAAATTCCAATGTCTTGGATCAACTTTTCCACACCCCACCAGGGGCAGCAATATCCTAGACCTGGTCATTACCAACATGGGCAACTGGTGTTCTACACCAGAGGTCAATTCCTCATTGGCCTGATCCGACCACAAGCTAATCACCCTAGACATCCACATCCCACCCCCATTAGGGAAACCACAGTAAAAAAATTCTCCAAAGCCAACTTCACACTTCTTAAGACAGAAGTGGCAAACTTCACGACACCCATGCTGATGGACAATAGAGGTATGACTGCTGAATCCTTTACAAATGCACTTTAAAAGCACTTACATGAGTGCATGGATCATTCAATCCCTAACAGAACCAAGAGGCTATACTCCAAAAAAAAGGAAGCCTATCTGGTGGTCCCCTACCATAAACAAACTCTACAACAGAAGAAAGAAACTGTTGCAAAAAAGAGTAAAATCCCATGATTGGAGGAACTCCATGTTCAGTCTCAGTAAGAAGTTAAGATCCCTCATAAAATCCTCCAAAGCTAGTTACGAAAATAAAATCACCACTGATTCTAAAGACAACCACAAAGCATTCTATAGCTATGTCAAGAATCTCAATGGCAACATTCAGATCTGCTCTGAGTTACAGCACAATGGCACTAAATATACAGAACCAACTGATATTGCCAACATCCTGGCAGATGGATTCAGTGCTAACTTTACCCCTCTCTCACCCCCTAAAGGGCCCATCTCTATACCGGAAGAATGCAAAGTTCCTGTAATCATGGCTGCACAGGTAAAAAAACATCTCCAAAGCCATAAACAGCATCCATGAGACCTGACAACATCACAGGCTGCGTTCTACACGAACTACAGTATGAACTGGCACCCCACCTAAGTACCATGTTCAATCATAGCCTCACATCAGGCTTTGTGCCAACTGAATGGCACACAGCAATGGTTATCCCACTCCACAAAGGGGAGTCACCACAGACCCTAGGAACTACCATGCCATTAGCCTGATGAGCCTGGTCTGCAAGGCTATGGAATGTATCATCATGGAACTTATAAACGATGACATTGGTAATCTCCAAACTCTGGACCCAACCAGTTCAGGTTTGTAAAAGGCAGATCATGTCTCCTAAACCTGATAGACTTCTTTGAAGCAGTCACCAAAGCCGTAGATGAGAGTAAGGTGGTTTACACAGCCTATCTAGATCTCGCCAAGGCTTTTGACACCATCCCCCACTCTGGACTTATAGATAAACTCACTAAACTAGGTATAAATCCCTATGTCACAAGATGGGCTGCCAAGTGGCTCACTGACAGAACCCACACTGTGAAAGTTGCAGACTCTAAATCCAATTTCAGACTAGTGACAAGTGGAGTGCCACAGGGTTTAGTCCTAGGTATTCTCCTATTTGGTATCTACTTCTCTAAAGTACAGGCTAACACAGAAGGTCTTTGGCTAACAAAGTTTGCAGATGACTGCAAACTAGGAGCCATAATCAAAACTCCTAAAGATGTGGACATCCTACAAAAGGGCCTCACTGAGACAGATGCCTGTTGTCAAGCCATGGCCTCAAGCTCAATGGCAAAAAGTGCATTGTCATCCCTTTTGGTAAAAACTCTGCACCCATGAACTACCACATAGGTGGTAGTCTGCTTAACACCGAAAGTGTGATAAGAGACCTTGGGACACAGGTGGACAGTAGTCTCTCCTTTGATAATAATGTCGCCAAAGTAGCCAGGAAATCCTTCTACATGGCACACCTCATCACAAAACGCTTCTCATCCAGGAAAAAAGAGGTCATTGTTCCCCTCTACTCATCACTCATTACTAGAAAAGCTCACCAGACTCTGCTACACTTTGCTGTGAAGGAAAGGTTAGTTTGATTTTTATTTGTTATATTTTCTATTACTTTATTGCCTTTTTATATTTTGAATACTGTGATTTGTTTTCTTTACCTTATGTTTTACTTGTATTCTGCTTTTTACTGCATATTAAAACTTCAAAAGAGACCATAGGTTCATAGGTTCATAGGTTCATACTAGGCTATCTGCCCGAGGGCATTTACAAGCCTAGCCCATAGTTTTGTGTCTTACGCCACCCCTTTAGTATGGGGAACTATACCCATTATTTTGCTGTGCCTCTGTCGAGCAGTGACACTGAGGTAATCCCTGGGGTATATCTGCGATCTCCCATCCATTGGTCAAGATTTCTCTTGAACAAGGCCAGCGAGGTGCTCTGCCTCACATATACCGGGATTTTATTCCACAGCATAGGGAGTCTTTGGGTGATGAATCTATCCCTCCAGCACGTCCTATTAATAGCCGTGTCGAGGTTTAAGTCTCCCCCTTGTGGCTCTGACGGATCTAGATTTTTGAGGTGAAGCATATTCATCAAATCTGGGTTTGACATGGCCTTGTATGTTAGGCAAAGGTCACCTCTGAGCAAGCGGTGGCGACTGAATAGAGCTGGAGTTCTTTCAGTCGGGCAGCATAGGACAGATGTTTGAGACCCTTTATCCTTTTGGTGAGGAACTTTGTGGCCTCTCCAGCTGCTGCAAGTGTCAGGTCAGATACATTCCGAATGGGGCATTGTACTCAATCATTGGTCTGATGAGTGATGAGTATAGGGAGACTATGACCTCCCTTGATCTAGATGAGAATCCCTTCATGATAAGGTGGGCAATGTAGAAGGTCTTCCTAACTACTTTAGCTACATGGGTGTCGAATGACAGACTACTATCAACTTGGGTCCCCAGGTCCCTGATAACTTCTTCTGTGCTCAGTGGATTGCCACCTATTTGGTAGTTAGGGGTAACCTTGTTTTTCCCGAAGGGTATGACTATGCATTTTTGGCATTTAACTTTAGGCCATGGCTCTGGCACCAGTTATCCATTTCTGTGAGACCCTTCTGAAGGATATCTGTGTCAGATGTGTTTTCTACTATGGCCCAGTTTGCAGTCATCTGCAAACTTTGTCAGCCATAACCCTCCTGTGTTTGCTTGTACTTCGGAAAAGTAGATGCCAAACAAGAGTGGGCCCAGGACTGAGCCCTGTGGTACACCACTTGTGACAGGCTTTGAGTCTGACATGGCGCCAGCAACTCTGACCCTGTGGGTTCTGTCACTCAGCCAGTTTGCAACCCATCTTGTGATGTATGGGTTAACATTTAAGCTGATGAGTTTTTCAATGATACCCGAGTGGGGTATTGTATCGAAGGCCTTCGCCAGATCGAGGTAGGCTGTATGGACTGCCTTTCCCTCATCAATGGCTTTGGTGACTGTTTGAAAAAGTCAACCAAGTTTAGAAGGCATGATCTGCCTTTGACAAAGCCAAACTGGGATGGATCCAAAGTCTGCAAATTCCCTATGTCTTTATTTATGAGGTCCATTATGATCCTCTCTATGGCTTTGCAGATAAGGCTTGTCAAGCTAATGGGCCGGTAATTTCCAGGGTCGGTGGAGGCACCACCTTTGTGAAGTGGGACCACAGTTGCAGTGCGCCACTCCTGGGTATGTATCCAGAGGTAAGACTATGATTAAACAGCTGTCCTAGCTGTGGGTTTAATTCCTTGTTGAGTTCGTGGAGCACACAGCCGGGGACACCATCAGGTCCCATGGATGCTGTGTTTTGCTTTGGAGAGAGCAGTTCTCACTTGGGCGTTGGAGATGTTTGGGGGGCTGCAATTGCTTGGTATAGATATCTCTCCTTTTGGGGGGGGGAGAAGTTTGCACTGAACCTGTCAGCCAGTATGTTGGCAATGTCTGTAGGATCAGTAATCTTCACATCATTTTGAACTAGTTCTGAGCATATCTGGGAGTTTCCTCCCAGGTTTCTAACATAGCTAAAGAAGGCCTTATGATTGTCTTTGAGTCTTTAGCTATTTTTCTCTCAAAATTTGCTTTGGATGATTTTATGAGAGCTCTTAGTTTTTACTTATAGTGATCAAGGGTGTCTTACCTTTTAAGGATTTTGCTCTATCTTGTAGTAGCTTCCTCCTTTTGTTGTAGAGTTTGTTTATGGCTGGGGTCCACCAGACTGGACGCTTGCCTTTGGTACAAAGAGTCTTTGTTTTGCTTGGGATTGCCTTATCCATGCAGTCCTGCAGGTGCTGGTAGAAGGCATTTGTAAGTGATTCAGCGGCTTGAGTACTGTTTTCCGCCGTTCGGGGCCTTAAAGGAGACCACACTAGTCTTTAGAAGTGTTAAGTCGGCTTTAGAAGTTCTTTACTGTGGTCTTTTTATTTCAGGTGGGGTGGGATGAGGACCTCCAGCGAGATTAGTTTGTGATCTGATCTCACCAGTGAGGGGTATACTTCGGTGTTGAACATTGTGCTCCCATGTTTGTGATGATGAGATCAAGTATGTTTTCTCCTCTTGTGGGATGGTGACTAGTTGTTCCATGGCATTTGAGTTTATGAATTCCAGGAACTTTTGGGCTAGGGTGTTTGGGCTTGAGTAGTGTTCCCAGTCTATATTAGGGTAATTGAAGTCACCTAGTATGATGGTGTTTGGTGATACATTTATCCCCTCTAGTGTTTTCAGGAAGGCCATGTGAGGTTCCTGAGTTTGTGAGGGTGGCCTGTAACATGCTACAATTTGCAGAGCAGTCTTGCCTATGGTTAATTGCACCTGGATGGTCTCCGATGCATCGTGCGTTGCCACCAGTCTTGAGGTGTGGGTGTCCTTGATGAATATGGATACCCCTTCCTTTCTTGGTATTGTCCGGATTTTGGGGCGGAGCATGATAAGAGGTAAAACCTGATAGTGCTGGGGTGCTCTCAGGAGCCTTGAACCAGGTTTCTGTCACTGCACAGACATCGATGTTCTCCATACTGAGAAGGGCCTCGAGTGCGTGCATTTTGAGATTTAGACTTCTGGCATTGAGCAGCATTACCCTTAGTTTTTTCCTTTTGTGTTCTAGGGTGGTAGGTTTAGAATTTGAGCCTTGCCTAAAAAGGCACTATGGGGTGGCAAGAGCCTTTGCCAATATCCGGAATCCCAGGGTGACAGGTGCAAGCCGTCCCTTGCGAAGCAGCGTGGCTTGTCCAGCATGTCATCCCAGGCAGACAGACATTGGATCCCCTTTGAATAACACCAGAGTTTAAGCCAATTGTTAAAGGTGATCATCTTATCTCTGTATTGTGGCATCATTCTTGGTGAAGGTAGGATACTGCTCAAGGTCAGGGTCATACCTGCCTGGGCTACATAATCAGAGAGCTCCTCAATGTCTCTTTTCATGTAGTCCAAGGAGGTATGTCTCAGGTCATTTACACCAGCGTGGACAATGACTGAGTCATATTTGTACCTGCTGTTGAGAGACCTGAGTGCTTGTGTTATGTGGCGGACTCTAGCGCCCGACAGGCAGCTTACTGTGACCTTCTCCTTACTCAGTCTGGTGAGCGGGACGTCAGTGTGTCTGACTATGGAGTCACCAATGACTAGTGTGTCTGGCATTGTGTTTGGCCTTAAGGGCTGTGACTGTTTGACACTCTGACAGTGAGGTCTATGTGTTGCAGGTGTTGTGTTCTGAGGTGGTGGTTGTTTGGGTGTCTGCTTTGGTGGCCTCTGCTGTTTTGGTAGATTTTTGATTAGAGCCGCCGAGTATGTCTTTGTGTGTTTATGTGTATGATTTGAGGTTGTGATGGTACTATGTGAGACTGGGTCTATAGTGTGTGTGGTAACCTTCTCCTCCTGACTGGTCTTGCCAGTCCTATGTTGAGAGAGCTCAGCCTCCAGTTTGGCCATATAGTTGCATCTCTCGCATGTATTTGTGTTTTGTGGGAGGAGGAGAGGGTTGTCTGTGTACATGAGGCAATTGTAACATTGCCTCAATATTCCCAGGTTCACCAGCTGAGCAGGAGAGGACACTAGCAACTGATCCCTCGACATGCTAGAAGGACTAGACAAAAAAACTTTAAAAGAGATTCCGGGGACGTGGTTTACCGAGAAATGGGGGTTTGCGTTTTTGGGGTGCTATCTATAAGAGTGCCATATCAAGGTAATAAGTACTGTAGGAGCAAGTGCTAGTTTTAACAGATAGCGAAAAGTCTACTTGGAGTCAAGTAGAGATGATCTTTTTAGGTATTAGAGAAAGTGCTAGTAACAGGGATGCTTAAAGGTAAGATTGAAAAGAATGCACTCTGCAGTGTGCACTAGAGAAGTTAGATATGAAAGTAGGTAACTTGAGTTTTACCTGTTTAAAAAGTTAAGGTTTAGTGGAGAGTTACTATTTTTAAAACAGCAAGATGGACTGAAAGGGGTGGTTACTTTTGTATTTTGGTACTATGAAATACTGTAGGATGGCCAATAAATTTAAATAATTGAAGGGGTGGGATTTCAAAAGTGATGGTTTTGTGATTACTCACATAAGCCAGTGAAAGTAGAGAGAAATGAGATATATGGTCAGATTAACATAAGAGGCGGGCAACAAGAAAGACAGTGGTATTTAACAAGACAACTTAAATGTGTGGGAGGGCGGGAAAAATTCTGCCTGACTCAGAACAGAGAGAGCTGTGGTCTCTTTTGAAGTTTTAATATGCTGTTAAAACAGAATGCAAGCAAAACACAAGGTAAAGAAAACAAACTACAGTATTCAAAATATAGAAAGGCAATACAGAAATACAAAAAAAAAATAACAGCAAACTAACCTTTCCTTCACAGCAAAGTGTAGCAGAGTCTGGATGAGCCTTTCTGGTAAAAACCATGGCTCTGTCTCTTGTGAGTCAGGCAGAAATTAAAACTGATCAATGAAGGACTCATACATAAGATAGAAGAGGTCACTTAAGGTTAATCATTTGTGAACTGAGGGGGTGGAGCTATGAACTAAACCTTCTATTTAAGGGGTAAAATAAAACATTTCAGAGCTTTAATAGAGAAGCTCACCAGACCCTGCTACACTTTGCTGTGAAGAAAGTTTAGTTTGCTTTTTATTTGTTGTATTTTGTATTACTTTATTGCATTTTTATATTTTGAATACTGTGATTTGTTTTCTTTACCTTGTGTTTTACTTGTATTCTGCTTTTAACTGCATATTAAAACTTCAAAAGAGACCACAACTCTGTCTCTTTTGAGTCAGGCAGAATTTTTTCCCATCCACCCGCTTACTATCGTGTTCTTAAATACCACTGTCTTTCTAGTTGCCTGCCTCTTATGTTAATATGACCATATATCTCATTTCCTCTCTGCTTTGACTGGCTTCTATGAGTAAGCACAAAATTATAATTTTGTGAAATCACTCCCCCTTCAACTATTTAAATTTATTGGCCATCCTACTGTATTCTATAGTACCAGAATACAAAAGTGACCACCCCCTTTCAATCTATCTTGCTGTTTTAAAAATAGTAACTCTCCACTAAAACTTAACTTTTTAGAGGTAAAACTTAAGTTACCTACTTTCACATCTAACTTCTCTTGTACACACTGCAGTGTTTAGGATAATCCATTTTTTTTCATCTTACCTTTAAGCATCCCTGTGACTAGCTTTTGCTCTAATACCTGCTAGAAAGCACTAAGAAGCCTTAAACTGATACAAGCACTCAACTCTCCTTGTTAATAAGGACTAATTAATCGCAGGCACTAAACAGCCTATAATTGCAAAGTACCTTGCTAAGGCAAGGGAAAACAGCTTGTGTACTTTACAAAAAGCACCAAACCAGGCATGTCCAAGTTTCAGCGTCCGGTGATTTCTCCTTTTCACCTGGTGAATCTGGGCATACTGGGGCAATGCAGCAATTGCCTCATGTGCACAGACAACCCTCTCCTCCTACCACCCAACACTGCAAGCTGTGAGAAATGCATTTACATAGCCAAACTGGAAGCAAAGCTCTCTCCACCCAAGATTGTGCTAGACAGTCAAGAGGAAAAGGTTAACACCCACACTACACCTCAAGCAACACATAGCCCTTCTAAACTCACACCACCAACACCCACATATAGCAACATTAAATCAACATATGTGGAGGCCCTTAACTGTAAACTGCCCAAGCAACAAGGACCTCCGAAGCTGAAATGCAAACAAATATCAATTACAACCAAAGTGTTACATAGCTCACAACACCAGTGTCACCAAGCAACAGCCACAAAGGCAAGACGATGTTCCTAACACTTTAGTCATAGGTAACTCTATAGTCAGGTATACTGATGTCCCACTCACCAGGCTGAACAAAGAAAAAATTACAGTCAGCTGCCTGTCGGGGGCCAGGATCCGCCACATAATGCATGCACTCAAGTCACTCCACAAGTGCAAATATGACTCGGTCATTGTCCATGTTGGAGTGAATGACTTGAGACGTACCTCCCTGGACTACATGAAAAGAGACATGGAAGAGCTCTCAGATCATGTGGCCCAGGCAGGTATGACCCTAGCCCTGAGTAGCATCCTGCCTTCTCCCAGAATGATACTGCAATATAAGGACAAAATGATTGACTTCAACAATTGGCTAAGCTTCTGGTGTCAGTCAAAGGGGATCCAGTATCTGTCTGCCTGGGACGACATGATCGACAGACCATGATGCTTTGCCAGAGATGGTCTGCACCTGTCACTCCTGGGATTCAGATTACTGGCTAAGGTTTTTGCCACCCCTATAGTGCCTTTATTTAGGCAGAGTTCACAGGACAAAACCACCACCGTAACAGCTACAAGCATGCAAATTCTGAAGGTCATGCTGCTCAATGTTAGAAGTCTAAACCTCAAAATGCCCCCATTCGAGGCACTCCTAAAAATGGAGAACATCAATATCTGTGTTGTAACTGAGACCTGGTTCAAGACTCCAGAGAGCACCCCTGCAATGCCAGACTACAACTCTTACCACAATTTTCGGCCACCAAGCCAGGACCGAAACACTAAAGGTGGAGGAGTGTCCATATTCACCAAGGATATTCACACCACCAGGATTGTTGCCCACCACAATGCATCTGAAATTCTCCAGGTGTAACTAACACTAGGTAAGACTGCAATCCAAATTATAGCTTGCTACAGATCCCCCACCTTGCCCCAAGATTCTCACTACACCTTTCTAAACATATTGGAAAATATTACTGGTCTTATAAAAAATAATTTACAATCATATTTAGATATGTTACCAATTCATGTAGCACCATATGAATTGCAGAAGGAGTCATTGCTGGGCACATTGTGGGTACTGCGAAGATCACTTTTGGCAAACATCAAAGAGGGAAATAATATTCATTTCATGAACTTTAATCGTACTCTGAATTAGGAATGGGGTCCATTCCCGTCTTAGTATTAGAAACCCAAAAGACTTGGAGAAATCAAAATAATAAAAAAAGAGAAAATATTAAGATACAACTAAACACCCTAATAATGGGTGATTACAACTACCCTGCCATTAGCTGGGAAAACTACTCATGTACCAACACCTTTGCCCAACGGTTCTTGGAATTCATAAATTCCAATGCCCTGGATCACCTAATCCATAGTCCTACCAATGGCTCCAATATCCTAGACCAGGTCAATACCAACATGGGAAATCAATGCTCCACACCTATGGTCACCCCCTTGTTGGTCAGGTCTGACCATAAGCTAATCACCCTTAACATCCACATTCCACCCTCCACCTAGATATCCACATCCTGCCTACATCCCCCATTAAGGAAACCATGGTAAAAAATTTCTCCAAAGCCAACTTCATGCTACTTAAATCAGAAGTGACAAACTTCATGACACCCATGCAGACGGGAACTGAAAGTTCGACTGCTGAATCCTACACTAAGGCACATCCACTCATGCATGAATCGTGCCATCCCAAATAGAATCAAGATGCTCTCCTCCAAAAAAAGGAAGCCAATCTGGTGATCCCCTGCCATAAACAAACTTTACAACAAAAGGAAGAAACTGTTACAGAAAAGAGGAAAATCCCAGGATGCAAAAAAACTCCCTTACCAGCCTCAGTAAGAAGTTCAGATCCCTTATAAAATCCTGCAAAGATAGTTATGAAAATAAAATTGCCAGATTCAAAAGACAGCCACAAGGCATTCTATAACTATGTCAAGAATCTAAATGGCAATGCTCAGATCTGCTATGAGCTACAACACAATGACATTAAATATACTGATCCCAAGGATATTGCCAATATCCTGACAGATCAATTCAGTGCCAACTTTACCCCCCTCTCACCCCCTAAACGGCCCATCTCAATACCTGAAGATTGCCAAATTCCAGTAATAATGGCCACACAAGTAAAAAAATGCACTCTCCAAAGCTAAGAATACAGCATCCATGGGACCAGATGACATCCCAGGCTGTGTTTTACTTGAACTACAAAATGAACTGGCACCTCACCTAAGTGTCATGTTTAATCATAGCCTCACCTCAGGCTTCATGCCCACTGAGTGGCACACAGCTACAGTTATTCCACTCCACAAGGGGGGATCCACCTTTGATCCCGGGAACTACTGCCCCATCAGTCTGACGAGCCTGATCTTCAAGACCATGGAATGTATTATCATGGAAATTATAAACAAAGACATTGGCAACCTCCAAACACTTGGGCCCTACCCAGTTTGGGTTCCTGAAGGGCCAATCTTGTCTCCTGAACTTGATTGACTTCTTTGATTCAGTTTCCAGAGCCGTGGATGAGGGAAAGGTGGTCCGCACAGCCTACCTGGACCTCGCCAAGGCCTTTGACGCCATCCCCCAGTCTGGAATCATAGATAGACTTACTAAGCTGGGCATTAATCCCTACGTTACTCGATGGGTTGTCTACTGGCTTACTGACAGAACCCACATTGTAAAAATAGCCGACTCCAAATCCAGCTCCAGACAAGTGACAAGTGAAGTACCTCTGGGTTCAGTCTTGGGACCGCTCTTGTTTGGCATCTACTTCTCTGAAGTACAGGCCAACACTAAGGGCATCTGGCTAACAAAGTTCGCAAATGACTGCAAACTGGGAGCCATTATTGAATTCCCAAATTATGTGGATACTCTACAAGCGGGCCTTACAGAAACAGATGTTTGGTGCCAGAGCCATGGGCTCAGCCTCAATGCCAAGAAATGTATAGTTATCCCCCTTTGGGAAAAAACATGTACCCGTGAATTACCACATAGATGGCAGTACACTAAACAACAAAAGTGTGATAAGAGACTTAGGGACACAGGTGGACAGTGGTCTTACCTTCGATAACCATATCAACACAACAGTCAGGAAAACATTCTATGTGACACACCTCATCACTAAGGGCTTTTCATCCAGAAAAAAGGAGGTCATTGTCCCACTGTACTCATCCTTCATTACTAGAAAAGCTCACCAGACTCTGCTACACTTTGCTGTGAAGGAAAGGTTAGTTTGATTTTATTTGTTATATTTTCTATTACTTTATTGCCATATTTTGAATACTGTGATTTGTTTTCTTACCTTATGTTTTACTTGTATTCTGCTTTTACTGCATATTAAAACTTCAAAGAGACCATAGGTTCATAGGTTCATAGGTTCATACTTCAGGCTATCTGCCCAGGGCATTTACAAGCCTAGTCATCGCTTTGGTGGCTTACGCTTACCCTTTTAGTATGGGGAACTATACCTAATATTTTGTTGTGCCTCTGTCGAAAGCAGTGACACTGAGGTAATCCCTGGGCATTCATGTATCTTCCCATCCATTGGTCAAGATTTTGAACAAGGCCAGCGAGGTGCTCTGCCTCTACATGTACCGGATTTTTGTTCCATAAAAGCATAGGAGTTCAAGTATAACTATCCTCTCCAGCACGCCCTATTAATAGCCGCGGCGTCGGTGTTTAAGTCTCCCCTTGTGGCTCTGACGGATCTAGATTTTTGAGGTGAAGCATATTCATCAAATCTGGGTTTGACATGGCCTTGTATGTTAGGCAAAGGTCACCTCTGAGCAGGTGCGACTGAATAGAGCTGGAGTTCTTTCAGTCGGGCAGCATAGGACAGATGTTTGAGACCCTTTATCCTTTTGGTGAGGAACTTTGTGGCCTCTCCAGCTGCTGCAAGTGTCGGGTCAGATACATTCCGAATGGGGCATTGTACTCAATCATTGGT
Source organism: Protopterus annectens (assembly GCF_019279795.1). Classification (NCBI taxonomy): domain Eukaryota; kingdom Metazoa; phylum Chordata; order Ceratodontiformes; family Protopteridae; genus Protopterus; species Protopterus annectens. The sequence continues at coordinate 492,115,479 of NC_056751.1, forward strand.
CTGATGAGTGATGAGTATAGGAGACTATGACCTCCCTTGATCTAGATGAGAATCCCTTCATGATAAGGTGGGCAATGTAGAAGGTCTTCCTAACTACTTTAGCTACATGGGTGTCGAATGACAGACTACTATCAACCTGGGTCCCCAGGTCCCTGATAACTTCTTCTGTGCTCCGTGGATTGGCACCTATTTGGTAGTTTGGCGCAACCTTGTTTTTCCGAAGGGTATGACTATGCATTTTTGGCATTTAACTTTAGGCCATGGCTCTGGCACCAGTTATCCATTTCTGTGAGACCCTTCTGAAGGATATCTGTGTCAGATGTGTTTTCTACTATGGCCCAGTTTGCAGTCATCTGCAAACTTTGTCAGCCATAACCCTCCTGTGTTTGCTTGTACTTCGGAAAAGTAGATGCCAAACAAGAGTGGGCCCAGGACTGAGCCCTGTGGTACACCACTTGTGACAGGCTTTGAGTCTGACATGGCGCCAGCAACTCTGACCCTGTGGGTTCTGTCACTCAGCCAGTTTGCAACCCATCTTGTGATGTATGGGTTAACATTTAAGCTGATGAGTTTTTTAATGATACCCGAGTGGGGTATTGTATCGAAGGCCTTCGCCAGATCGAGGTAGGCTGTATGGACTGCCTTTCCCCCATCAATGGCTTTGGTGACTGTTTAAAAAATCAACCAAGTTTAGAAGGCATGATCTGCCTTTGACAAAGCCAAACTGGGATGGATCCAAAGTCTGCAAATTCCCTATGTCTTTATTTATGAGGTCCATTATGATCCTCTCCATGGCTTTGCAGATAAGGCTTGTCAAGCTAATGGGCCCGGGAATTTCCAGGGTCGGTGGAGGCACCACCTTTGTGAAGTGGGACCACAGTTGCAGTCGCCACTCCCTGGGTATGTATCCAGAGGTAAGACTATGATTAAACAGCTGTCCTAGCTGTGGGTTTAATTCCTTGTTGAGTTCGTGGAGCACACAGCCGGGGACACCATCAGGTCCCATGGATGCTGTGTTTTTTGCTTTGGAGAGAGCAGTTCTCATTGGGGGTGGAGATGTTTGGGGGGGCTTGGTATAGAT